>NW_006800338.1:82221-86690 GCF_000485575.1 Poecilia formosa
GCGGCCCAGAATAAATGACGTTAGCATAGCGGCCCAGAATAACTGACGTCGCCATAGCGGCCAGAATAAACCCTGCTGATCGGACTCAGCACTGCGTCACATGAAGATCGGATCCTGCAGCATGTCGGCTCCTATTCCAACCCATCAGTAGATGAAGGCTGTCTGGTCCGTTTGCATGCAGAGTCCGGTTCTGTTGAGGTCACATCAGTCTTGGTTCAGCTGAAGTGAAAAGCAGGAAGTGGACTACAGAACAGTGCATTCTGGGTAGAGACACCAAAACAAAGGGAGAGTTCACCAAACACTGTTTCATGTTGGATGCTAACATTACGTTTCTCGTTCATTAGAAGCAGAAGTGTTTGAATTTAACTCGTCTCGTTTCCAGTGAAGTTTCCTGACGGACGGATCCGTCTGTACTGCAAAGGCGCCGATACGGTCATCTATGAGCGGCTGTCCCCAAACACCCAACACAAGGAAACCACCCAGACCGCGTTGGACGTGAGTCTCTGCTCCTCTTCAGAGACATGAACAGGACAGGAAGGACAGGATGCGTTTTGTCTTGCAGATCTTTGCCAATGAGACGTTGAGGACGCTCTGCCTGTGTTACAAGGACATCAGCGCCAGCGAGTTTGAGGCTTGGTCCCGCAGACACAAAGAGGCCCAGCTGAACATGGTGGACAGAGAAGCCGCCCTGGACAGAGTCTATGAGGACATCGAGAAGAACCTGATGGTTGGTGGGAAACACAAACTAGCATCAGCTTCTGTAATCCAGCTCTGCTGATTGGTGGCGTTTGCTTCCTGCAGCTGATTGGAGCAACAGCCATTGAGGATAAACTTCAGGATGGCGTTCCAGAGACCATCGCCAACCTGGCCAAGGCTGGCATCAAAATCTGGGTCCTGACCGGCGATAAGAAAGGTGCCTTCCCCTTCAGACTGTAGAGCAGGCAGGAAATGATCCGACGTCCCTGTAGAGACGGAACCGAGTCTGAAAGTTTGTCTTTCCTTCAGAAACGGCAGAAAACATCGGATTCTCATGTCAGCTGCTGACGGACAAGATGCAGATCCACTATGGAGAGGATGTCAAGTGAGTCTGAACAGGTTCTGCCAATCAGAATCTGAGATGCTCAGTGCTGCCACCAGCAGAGGGCGCTGCTAGCTAAACGGCTAGTTAGCCCTAAATAATCATAAACATTAGTTCTGCTAACGCGCTATACCAATATAGTGATTAGCAGAAGTGTGTTGGTTAGCACCATGCTAATACAGGCAGATAAATGCTAACAAATGATCCAAGGCCTGAGAGCAAATCTAAGATTCACCAGGATACATCTGCAATATTCAACTTTAATCTGAGATTTTTATATTTTTAAAACATTTGCAGTGGGAAGCTGCTGGCCCGTCAAGCTGCCAGGAGAAATGAAGCTCCATCACATCGACTTGGCAAAAAGAAACCGGATGAGCCTTTCTTCCCTGGAACCATCAACAACGCTCTGATCATCACTGGAGGATGGCTGGTTAGACTCTCTCTCTCTCACAGCAGCCTTGGAAAATGACCAAAGCTCTGCTGGCAGTTATTAAGACGATCTTTCTGTTGGAGAAGTTAAAGTTTCCTTTCTGTTTTGGGAAAGTCAAAGTTTTAAAATCGATAGTCGTTAAAATATCCTGCAGGTTCTGGAAGGAACCTTTACCTCCTGGTCAGTGCTGTCGGTTTCATGACTGATTAGGATGTTTGTCTTCGTAGAACGAGATTCTTTATGAGAAGAAGAAGAAACGCCGCCGGCTGCGTCTTCGCCGCTTGGGAAGGAGACAAACTCCGAGCAACCCTCAGGACCCGATGGACGACCAGGAGAAGGAAATGAGACAAGTGAGAGCAGCATGCACAGCCACTAGAGGGAGCTGCTGCACCGCAGCCTGAGCGGCGGCCATCTTGGAACAACGTGTCGAACTTTTTGTCCCGCAGGTCGACTTCGTGAACATGGCCTGTGAGTGCGAGGCGGTGATCTGCTGCCGCGTCACGCCCAAGCAGAAGGCCAACGTCGTGAGTCTGGTGAAGAAGTACAAGAAGGCCGTGACGCTGTCCATCGGAGACGGAGCGAACGACGTCAACATGATCAAAAGTAAGGAAGCAGATGACCTCTGACCTTTAAACCCCGACCTGACCATGGTCCTCTGTCCCTCCAGCCGCCGACATCGGAGTGGGCATCAGCGGTCAGGAGGGGATGCAGGCCGTCATGTCCAGCGACTACGCCTTCGCCCAGTTCTCCTACCTGCAGCGCCTCCTGCTGGTGCACGGCCGCTGGTCCTACATCAGGATGTGCAAGTTCCTCCGTTTCTTCTTCTTCAAGAACTTCGCCTTCACTCTGGTCCATTTCTGGTACTCCTTTTTCAACGGATACTCCTCTCAGGTCAGCAGCGCTGCACGGTCCGATACGCTCCGACAGAGTGACCTTTGACCTCTAAGGCTGCATTCACACCAGCCCTGTTTAGTTCACTTTAATCAAACTGTAGTTTGTTTGTCTAGAACATCTGGTTCATTTGGGGAGGTGAGAATGAAAATCTAATAAAAAAAATCTACATTGTATGTAGAAGGACGTTGTGCTCAGTGTCTTCAGAGGTTTTTATGTAGTTTTCTTCCGTAGTTCTTGGCGCAGCGCCCCCACAGGCCAGGAAGGGAACATGATTTTAACTAGTTTGGATCATTTGACATGGTCTCCATTCTGCTGAACGCGGTGAGGATGACTGAACCTGTGTTGTCTCTGCAGACGGCCTATGAGGACTGGTTCATCACGCTCTACAACCTGGCCTACAGCAGCCTGCCGGTCCTGCTGGTCGGACTCCTGGACCAGGTACAAACTGGTTCCTCTGGATGTCTGAGGTTTTATTTCACTCGTTTCCAGTCGAGCTGCCCTGCAGGTTCCTGAGGGGAAACATGTCAGCTGATTAGAAATGTTGTTCATTTGAAATGGTTTTATTTTGTGAATCAGAAACTTAAAAATTTGGAGAAACTGCTGAGTTTTTTGGTTTTTCATGACGGTTTAGTTTCATTTTGTTGTGACTTTTTGTTTGTATATTTCAGTTAATTTTAAAGTGGGTTTGCTAGTTTTTATTTATTAAATGTTTTTTATTCGTGTTGGTAGTAGCTTTTTAGTTTCATACTTTAGTTCATTTTTAGGCGCAGAACTCAAAGTGTTATACATGAATTGGGTAATTCTCATCAAAAGACGCCATTTTGAATTATTGTTGGACAACAAACTGATTCTGGTGTTTGACAACTTTTTCTGTCACCATTTTCTGGACTAGCGTAGCATAGCGTAGCATAGCGTAGCATAGCATAACGTAGCGTAGTGTAGCGTAGCGTAGCGTAGCATAATGTAGCGTAGCATAACGTAGCGTAGCATAACGTAGCATAGCATAGCATAACGTAGTGTAGCATAACATAGTGTAGCATAGCAACCAGGAGGATTATGGAGCAACATAATTTGCAAACAGCTGACATAAACTGCTTTTATGGGGAAAATTAATTTTCTATCAGTTTGAAAACAAAATCTAAACTAATACTAAACAATATTTAACAAATAAAAACAGCAACAGACTCTAGAAACTAAATGAACAAAATCACAATGAAATGAAATTAAACTACAATGAAAAACTCAAAACTATTAAAATGAACAGAAATGCCTCCTACTGTCCACCAGGTGGAGCTGCTGCACTCTCTTTTTTAATTTTCTTTCCAAATGAACAGAATTAAAAGCTAAAACCTTTGAAAGTCTCAGTAAATATCAGTATAAATCAGTTTAACTAATTTACTTTGTGTCTTATATCAGAATCAGGTGTTTTGTCTAGAAGTTGACCTTATTTAGGGACCAACTCAGTGAAATGTGTTTCCTGATGTTTGTTCCTGCAGGACGTGAACGACGAGCTCAGCCTGAAGGTCCCGACGCTGTATCTGCCCGGCCAGCAGGGGTCGCTGTTCAACTACAAGAACTTCTTCATCAGCTTGTTCCACGGCATCTTCGTGTCGCTCATCATCTTCTTCATCCCGTACGGAGCGTTCCTGCAGACCATGGGGCAGGACGGCGAGGCGCCCTCCGACTACCAGTCCTTCGCCGTGGTTACGGCCTCGTCGCTCGTCTTCATCGTCAACCTGCAGGTCAGAACAGGAAAGTAACGAGTCGCCTGACTGAGGATGAAGTCGTTCAGCAACAGGCTGAGTAGCTGAAAAGTCATGATGATATCTGAACAAAATCATTAAAAAACAGAATAAAGTCCTAATATTAGAACTCCTGCACTGAAAACAATAAAACCTTTCAGTTTATTTCAGAGCGAAACATGGACTGATTTATTCTGGTCATTTAGATCTGGATTCATTATTAGAGCTTTTTCTCATTAAAACCACTTTTATTTCTTGTAATTTATGATTTTCTTCTGGTAATATTCCAAAAGGAAATATTTATTTCCTGCTGATGTGATTTTAT
>NW_006800338.1:87411-92541 GCF_000485575.1 Poecilia formosa
CCAAACCTGCTCCCACCTCCAGTTGTCATAGCAACGCTCAGCGTTATCACCCCTCCCTTTGAGTTTCACAGAGTTTAGAAAAAACCTCACTGTGTTTCCTCATATTAATGTGTTTATAATAAATCAGACTAAAACGTGACATTATTGTTAGTATTTACATGTTAAAGGTTAATAAAACAGGTTAAAAGCTTTTAAAAGATTTTCTTTAGCTTGCAGAATAATGAGGGATTTATTTGTAGAAGTGATTTTCCATAATGACACTTTTAAAGAAACCAATGTTACATTTTGACTCTGCTGTAAGTTTCCTTTCTTTCTCCTGACTTTAAAAACAAAACAAACTCAAAGATTCATAAATACTTTAACTTCTTTCCTTGAAAGTTACTTCATAGAAATAACTAAACGTGTGCATTGTTTCACAGATATTGTGAAATAATGCAGAATATTTGTTATAAGAATGTAAAGAACATTTTAGAAACCTGCATCATGGAAGCTTTGCTGGCTCATCCCAATGTCACATAATAACCTTTCACAGTTTTTACATTAATTAGATTACTTCAAAACAGCTTCAGCTAAAAAGCCTCAGCCTATTTAAATTAAGCACCAATTACAGAGAATGACCCTTAGTCTGCTGCTGCAGCTGTCGCTGAGTTTCAGTAGGACAACTGAAACCTGAACAACATCCAAAAGTGTTTCTAGAAAAAGCAGAGAAGTCTGAGTCCGTCATTCTGCCAGCCTCCAGGTGCGGACGGGGCACCGAGGAGCCGAGTAGAGCTGCCATTGTTAACGGCGTCTCTCATGAGGAGAGTGATGCCAGGAGAGGGAATCCTGAAATGATTGGTTGTGAATTTAGTGAAACATCTCGTCCCTGATCTCATTAGGACTCAGGATGACAGAGAGGAGATGCAGCCCAGCTGGTCAAACTTCAGCTGAACAAGGCCAGACGGGAAGTTTCTGGAAAACATGAGAAAGTAAAGGTGACGGTGGTGACAGAACCAGCTAACCCTCCTCATATCTATTCTAACTCATATATTGTCAGGTCTGCTGGTTGGTGGCATGGATGAGGGGTAAGGGGTCAACGGAGGAGGGGTGGTGGGTGGACGAGAGGTCATGGAGGAAGGGGGGGATCAGCAGGGAGACGCCTGATACGTCTGTGGCCCCAAACCAGCAGTTGTACCCCTCAAAGGGGAAGGAGCAGATGTTTTGCTGCTCCTCATCCTCAGGCAGCACCCAGAGAGCAGTGTGCAGCAGGACAGTGGGAAGAGAACTGGTAACAATGACCCCCCACAGAGAGGCCATGATATCAGGGCCATGGCGGACCCCATGGTGTCCCTGAAGGTCAGTCATGATGACCTGGAGTTACCTATTAAACCCTCAACGTTACGCCTTCACCTGATGAACTGTCCAATCAAACCACCTCTCTAGCTTCTCTGGGGAAACGGACTCTGCCAGTGACTCGGCCCTTCATCACCCAGACTGTGGAACATCCTTTTGGTTGCTCTGCCAGGTAATTTACTGGGACTAGACCTCATCACATTGGCAGCAGCCATCTTGTGCAGAGCTGATGGTTTGACAGTTTCTCTCCCAGATGGAAATGTTTGACCCTGTGGCTCTGTCAGAACTTTAGGACAGTATTTTTCCAGCCTGTGGAGGCCCAGCATGCAGACATGTGACCAGAGACCATCCAGCATCCTCTCTGCCTACCTGAGGTGGAAACCCTGGGTTCCTACCCTCCAGTCCTGCCTCCCTCCTCCAGGTCTGCCTCATGTCACCCTCTTCTATAGCAGCACAGGTTGCAGACGGATTGGTACCAGGAGAAACTCCAGGAGGAGCTGGGAGGTAAACCATGGTGTATTCTCTGACAGAACGTGTCACTGAGGGGTTGGCTGCAGCTGCCTCACTACCAACTGTAGCCTGATGTCAGATGAAGCGTCTCCTGGGCCTTACAGCCTGAGTACGAAGCAAGACAGCTGGGAGGAGCAGCTACACGTTCTCTCCAGCTTCCAGATTCCACCCAAATGTCTGGGTTAAAATATTCACCTTCCTCCAAAACAAACTGGATCAACAGGACAGCAAAAGGCTGCTGTGTTGGACTGATCTCTGATGGCCTGACATCACTGTAAAAACTGACCGTCTCTTGGCACAGACTTTAGTGGGTTTTCTCCTGGAGAGAGAATCAGCCTCCTGGCTGAATGTCCCCTAGTGACGTTTCAGCTAAACACCTATTGGATCAACCAGAACCTCCACAATCAGGCCCAGTTGACATGCAATGTTACATTATCTGTTTAAAAGCAGCAGATCTCATGATTTCCTGCCCCTCATATTCATCAACTTATAAACATTTAAATCTCCAAACACCAGAGAAACTGAGATTATTTCCACATGACACTTAAATCTGACATGTACAATTATTGATACATCTTTAATATCATCAATATCATGTTTGGTTTTGTTGTAGTTTTTTCATTTCCACCTGTGAGAGTTTTGAATATTTTCTCCGGTACAGAAGATATTTGCATCATCTGCATATATAATGTATTTTATAAGGTTTGATGCTTTGACTATGCCATTTATTTACAAATTGAATAATTTGGGCCCAACACGGATCCCTGTGGAACCCCACATGTTATGTTTAGTAAATCTGACTTCTGATTATCTAGTTCTACAAATTGTTTCCTTTCTCCAATGTAGCCTCTAAGCCAGTTTAATGTCACCCCTCTAATTCCAGACCTTTCCAGTATTTTTAGTAAGATGTCATGATTGATGGTATCGAAGGCTGTTTTGAGATCTAGAAATAAACCAATTGCAAATTTCCTTTTATCCATACTGTCTATGTATGTCATCTTCCATCATTATTCTTTCTTATTTCAGATCTTTCATCTTTATTCTCAAGAAATCTTTTACCTAAGGATATTCTCTTTTTTTAAACTTCTTTCTCTCCTTCTCCCTTCTTACTTTCTACCATAGACCATCCTATATCTGTATTTTCATCTTCTACAACTAAACAGCTTGATTCACTCACAATGCAGATTATGCCAAAAACCACCTATAAATCCAATTTATGAATCACCAGTTGACGTTTCAGCGTTCCTTATTTTAAAAATCTACGTTCTGTCATCAATCCAGTGTTCTATCAGAGCTACTTCGTTAGATTTTCCTGCCGTAGCACAGATAGGTGGCTGTCAGTGCTACGCATATAAAACTGCTACCGTCATGTTTACAAACTGAAAACTACAGTGGGTTGTGTTAATGTTACATACAGTGTTAAGGGATAACACTGTTTGAGTGACGGGATTGAAGTGGAAGCTAAAGAGTTAAGCTTATCTTAGCACTGGAACAATTTATATACACAACGAAACCACAAGAAGATTACTTCCTTCATCTGAATATCCTACCCATTTAAAATGAAAAGCTATAGATGTATGCACTAATCCTTTTATTAGAATATTTTTCATTTTAAAAGTATTTTTAATACAGAAATGTTTGTAAGAATTAAACAGTATCAAACAGGGAAAAGAGGTTTTTATTGAAATTAAATTAAACACAGTCATCTACAAATATAGACCTTTTGGACATTAATAAGTTGCATGGCAACCTGCTATGGAGCACAGCCACAATGTGGTCATCGAACTGCACAGGTTAAATCATAGATTAAATCAAGTAAAATATTTAACAGTGTAAACTAAAATGTGTGCACCTATTCCAGTATGTGACGTACATCAATGCGCACATTAACACAAGGTATTCATTCATGGGCAGGACAGATAGAACATCTGATCACACCTGCAGGAGTCGGCCTCCACCTGCCCTGGCCCCACAGAGGACGTACAGATATAAACAACACACAAGGACACAAACCAGACTTCTGACAGTTGTAGTTACTTGAATAGCTTTATTTTTGCCTAGAAATCCGAAATTGGAAAGATTAGATTCTCAGATTTCTGCAACTTATAAACTGTTTATGGTAATGTTTACATGTGCTATATGTCACTGTTTACATAATTACTGCTTATTTTGTATAAATAGACATGGCGTTTTTATTTGAAAGGTTACTTAAACAATTATGTATTTATATTAAATTAAAAGCCAGTTTACTTTGAACCAATTCCATCCCTCTCTGCCCAGCCAAATTCCTCTGGAGCTGCAACTGTCAGGCTGGTTGTTGCCCCAACTTGTTGGGTTTTTGTTGAACGACACCCTCCTCCTTTGCACAGAGGGTGTTTCTGTTCAACAGGTTATTTTTCTCAGGTTGCAGTTTCATTGAAGCAGAGGTGATCTGAGAACGAGGAAATAAAGAGAGCAGAACCGTTAAACTGACGATTCAACAGAAACTCAGGCTCTGAAACGGTTTTGAGCTTTCAAAAAAAGTATTGCGCGCGCGCACACACGCACACACACACACACACACATTCATTAAAACAATCCTTTGTAAGTTATAAACAGCACCAGGATTATGAGGGAATTTCATTGCCATAAGTCAAGAGCACATATTTTCTGTTTGAAAGCAGGATTTCATCTTTGTTCTCAACTTATAATGTTTGCACTCAAAACTTTTGCTTTCTTTGTTCTTTGTGCCCTGTAAAATCTTTGTGCTCACGCTCAGATTTTCTCCTCAAGTGCAAAACTTCTCTCTTCATGGATTAGCTCTCTGCTCGCAAACCTATCCCTCTCTGCTTGCTTGGAAATTCTTTTCTGACCTTTCATAGCAAAAAAAAAGTATCAACATTGCAGCTTCAGAAGCTTCAACCGCGCAGCGACTGACGCACAAACATGCAGCAACACCCCCACGATGTGCAGCCGACGCGCGTCCAAACTGACGTTAAATGCAGGGGTGAAAGTAGTTTTAAATTCTTGGGGGTACTATGACAAAATATATACAGTATATATACATAAATATATATTTAAAAAAATCCCCCTCTCACCCTCCGCGGGTGGTCTCTCTTTCTCTCTCTCTCTCTTTCTCTCTCTTCCATCCTCTGAGCTCGGGTCCTCTACCAGAGGCCTGGGAGCTTGAGGGTCCCCCCCAGTATCTTTGCTGTGCCTAGAACTGCACATTTCTGGACTGAGATGTCTGATGTTGTTCCTGGGATCTGTTTGAGCCACTGCTCCAGTTTGGGGGTGACTGCCCCGAGG
>NW_006800338.1:99754-109581 GCF_000485575.1 Poecilia formosa
GATACTAACACACACATACACACCTTCACACACACCTTCACTGATAGGATGTTTCCATACTTTGAAACTAGTGATAAGTTAAAGATAGCACCGATGAAGATCTCAGTAATGAAGAACACAGTCCAGACTAGAATATTCTCAATGCCAAAGTTTTTAATCAAATGTTTTGCTGCTAAAAATTAGTGAAAGCTGCAATGTAGTTAATAACCTGTGTCAGTCAGAAGAATGTGGACTAAACTGTACCTATGCCATTCAGTATGTTAAAATTAATGCATAAGCTAAAATTAGCCAAAATGCTAATGTTAGCATGAAGGTTATCAGTAGCATGTGAGGCATTGTGTTGAATATTGTTTTCATGTTGACTTCCTGTTGTGGGCGGAGTTTTGCGCAGGTGACATCGTTTCTCAATAAAAGGCCACAGGTCGCTCTGATGAGCACTGCACTCAGGCCAAACGCATCTGGTGGCTCTGTGGGTTGATTTCCTCCGTCCGTCCTCGGCATTTCCAGCCCTTTACTAATGGCAGCGTCTACACATTGACTTACTCCATTCAGTATACTAAACATGGGAAATAAGTCAGAAAATTAATGAATAGGTTATTTTAGGTAAAATGCTAGTTTGTGCTAATGTCACTATCCTGTCGAAAAAAATAATGAAAAAGGCTAATATTATTGCACTGCCTACGGCGGTGCAGACGTGAGAGGAATATGCAGGTTTTTATTTTGCTATGTAATGTTATGTAATGCTATATAATGCTAATGGCATGCCCCAATAAAGAGCCATTCTATTGGGTGTAGAACAACATGCATTACATGCATCTGATCAACTTATTGATCAGATTGAAACTGTGAGTTTAAAGAGGAACCTGGAGACGATCTGATCATCTGGAAACTTCTTCATCTGTGATCAGATTCAGATTCATCTCCAGGCTGCAGGAAGCAGCAGGGCAGCGTTAATCTCTCTCATCTGACTCTTTAGTCTGAGTTCAGCTCTGATTCTAAAATCACTCAGAGTGAGAGGTCTTGTTTTTTTTGGGTAATTATTTCTGTTTTTCAAGATTTTTGATGTATCAAAATATGTAGATTTTATGGAATATAGGATCATTTTTGTGAGCAAAAATGGCCCCAGCAATGTGTTCAGTTTACTTACTAAATATTTATTTTGCTAACTAAATTATTTAGCTAAACTGAATATTTAAAATATTTTGTCTTTTTTATGGATCATTGTCATTTTAGTCCTTAAAATTCCAAAATTTCCTGATAACTTTATATTTTGTTCTGTCTGATGATGTAATTTTTAAATATTAAATGATGTTTTGATCGGTCACTTTGTTACCAAATAGATTTTTACTCTTACTTGAATCATTTCTTGGACAAATACTTTTTACTTTTACTTGAGAAAATAAATGTTGAAGTAGTGCCACTCTTACCGAAGTACAACCTTTGGCTGTGAGTAACTATAATAATTTCTCAGGGTAATTATTAATAAAACTAATTTAGATAAAAATGGCAAAGTCGTGGCATTACTTGATGTTTAAGAAAATAAAAGCCAAATGGATCAGTCTAAAAACACAGGAAGTAAACCTTCAGACAAATGATGTCAAATATAATTTGTCCTTTAGCAGAAGGTTTTCTTGCCTTCGTCCTGGCAGCAAATCTGAGGATTCAGTTGAATCTTTTTATGATTTGGTCACATTTTTATCAGGCAGCACTAATTGTAGGGACAAAGGTTGGTTTTATGACTACACTGTAAATCATTGAGCTGTGTTTAGTTGTGTCTACTATCTCCTAATCTCCAAGTGAAATAAATTAATGAGTTTGAGATTTTAAACCTAAATGTGAGTTTGTGAAAAATAAACTACAGAAATAAACTACAGTAGTAAATTGTTAACTTTTTGTTAATTTTGTCAAACCTCAAAGAGTTGAATCAACTAGAGTTTTTAGGTTAGGACTTTAAAAAATTGGAAGAAGAAACAGGCAGGAGTGGGAACTATTTCCCAGAATGCTTAGCGGCATGTTTTTGTATCCTGAGTGTGTTACATTGATCTGACTGTATATGTTAAGACAAATGTTCATTTTAATGAAACTGGAGGACAATGTTCTGTTCACACTAAATGTTTCTGAGCAGAATTCATTATCATGTTAATAAATTCATTATCAGATCAGAAATTTTGTTCATGCAATTTGAAACAAGAATTTAAATTATTCTAAAGTAAAATAAGCTGTTATTTTAACTTGATATTGTGAGTAAAATAATAGAGACATGTGAGCTCTTTAACCAGATGAGGGCAGGTTTTTTCTTGCATATTGTGAAATAATTTAGTTTAAATTGCAGCATTAAGTTAAAACTTACAATTCAAGATTAATAAACTTAAAAAACAATGTTAAGTCAACTTGTCTCTTGTTGTTAAATCAACTTCATGAACTTTAATTTCTGAGATAAAATCAAAACGATTTTCTTGTTGACTTAAATTACATTTTGAAGGCAGCAGGTGGACTTTGATTTTCAAGTTTAACCACTTTAAAATATTTTACAGTGCAGTTGTTTTGTTTTCTGACTGGCTGGTTTGATGTTTTATTGATCAAAATTAATGAGACATTTTACATCTAATACAGTTTTTTAAATAGTTAATATTTACTGACGAAGTTTAAATAAAGTTGTAAAGCAAAAAAATTATATGACTGGGTTTCATTGAAGTTCTGAGAAGTGAAACGGAGAACCGGACACAATGTCCTTCACCAGTAGGGGGCAGTAAAGGGCCTGTAAGTTGGTTGCCGTCCGTCTTCAGACGGTAAAAGAAGAGGACGAACTTTCCCAGCGCTCCGGTCTAAGTGACGGTAAACAAGCAGAGAAATCCTGTTCTGTTACTTCCAAGTGTTTCCTAACCGTGTAGTTTATATCACAACACATCAGAATTTATTCATTTATGTAGTTTGTGATCAATTTAAGCAGTTTTATCTGGATCACGTTGCTGTACCAGACAATACCAATGCACGCGAGCATCACAGCTAACAAGCTAGCTACTAGACGCCATCTTGGCTAGTTTCGTAATGCGGTTTGATATTGGGTTAATTTAACCCCTTGCAGTCGGTTTTCATGGCGGTTAAAATAACTAGTAAGTAGCTAAGCAAGGCGGATAGCATTGCTTTTGTTCACAACATTTAGCATATAAGTTACATGGGAGGTTCCTGGTTCTGTATAATGTATTTTAGTTGGTGTTTTGTTAACTCAGTTTTTTCTGGCAGGTCAAAGGCTTCATCACGGAGATATCAGTGCAGTTTCCCTGGAAATCCCTCCATGTTAAAGGAGCACAAAGCGTTACTGTCTCTGCTGGATCGACCCATAAACAAGTGAGAACAAGAGACTAAAGGATGAAAGTCAGTTTGTAGTTGTTATCTTGATAGAAAGGTGAACATTTTGAGAGTACGCTGTGTGCAGTGTCATGTTAACAAGATCTTAAAATTCATCCTTCTGACTTTTTAAAACCTGTTTTTAGAACAGCTCCTTGATGTGATCCCCTCATAAGCATGAACACATTGCCCCATCTTCACAGAAATAGCTCCACAGACATGTAGCTAAGATATTTTTCCCTTTTCCCCCCCAATATCAGAAAGACTGAAATCTATTGTTCCAGGCAGGGGCGTAGGAAGCGGGGGAGACGGGGGGGACATGTCCCCCCCAATATTGGGGAGAGTCACATTCGTCCCCCCCCCAATAATTTCACCGCAGTTGCGAAGAATTTTAAAATCTTCCACTCGCATGCTTTTATTTTGAAGGCGCACAACAGCGCATTCAGCAGAGCGCTTCCTGCCCCTCCCCCCTCTGAACGGCTCAGAGTAAAGGCAGCAGCAGAGAAACTCCGTTTGAATGAGGTAAACAATCTGTCGGGAATTTTGCCATGAATATCGCTCGTTTATAACATCTGGTTGTCAGTTTACTTTCATAAATAGAACTAAATCTTTTTGGTTAAGCCGTTTTAATTCTGGAATAGTCACATGTCCAATATTATTACTTTGTCTAAAAGTTAGCTACTAGCCATAATGATTTATGTAATCAGATTGAGACTGAAACAGCAGCAAAATGAGCCTTTTTATTATTTAAAGTGAGCAACACCTGATCATACTCGACCACTTAACATGTATTTTATTTTATATTATATTATATTATATTATATTATATTATTTAGATATTTAGAAGAACAACAGTGCTGGAATGGTGTTGAAGAAAGGTGAAGAAGCTCTGGTGAGGTCTTCATTTAGTTTATTAAAATATGTATTAACTTTTTAATTTTTAAATAAACTAAACTATTTTATTATGAGAGGAGCAGGTCAGGGAAGACATAGGAGAACCAGGTGGAGTTTCAGAATGTGAAGATATAAAAATTACATTAATTTCAATAAAACCAGAAAGGAGAACAGGTGAAGACTGATGTCAGGTTGATTTCTTTCAATGTTTCAATATTTTTTTTCATTATTTCCAAACTATAAGGGTAATGATTAGGAGACATTGACAATAAGAAAGGTGCTTGAGGAGAGGTTTAAAATAAATTTGTGAACATTTTTGCTACACAGTAAATGAAGTTGAGATGTATAATAATGTATACATCTGAAAATTAAGTTGTTTAAATTCTCATACTGTAGGAAATTTAGTTCACATTCTGACACATTCTGACACTGTACATCACTGTAGTGTCTGTTGTAAATCCATGAATCCCTGCAGGAACATCAGGCTGCAGAGAGTCAGAGGGAGGCAGAGACAGAAACACATAACTAGAGATTTTAGTTAAATGTGGCTGAAAATGACAGGAGAAAAAAAAACATTTAGGCTTTTTGCCTCAGTGTTTTTTATGGTAAGTTACTGAATGCAGGGATGGAAAGTGGGACTGAGTTAACAGTGAGGAACTAAGATGTCTGTTAGATGTGAAAAAGTATCATTTTTATTTATTTTGTAGATCAAACTGTTGCACTGATGTAGAGATGTTCAAAAAGAACAAAACTTGTTTTTAGATTTTATTTTTGTTGGTCAAACTGCTGTATTGAGTTTAAAACTGTTGTGTCTTATTTTATGAGCTGTTTTCTTCTTTGGTTTTAGAAAGAGGTAGAACCAGTTAAATTACCAGTTAATTTATATCAATGCATTTTGACCAATAATCAAATGTCTTTTGACCAATAAGATATATCAGAATCTGGTAGCCTGTCTGTGCTACCAGATTATTTATCTTGCTAGTTGTGAGGCAAATTCTAAAGTGAGTTCATCCTGGAATGACGGTCATCATACTATGCATAACTTTAATCTGATTATTGGATTGTAAATAGTAACATGTTAGAATACTTGTTACTGAAACAAGCGTCAGATTAGAGTAACGCATTACTGATGTGTTGATGGCATCATTGACACTTCTGCTCAAGCTATTTACTGATCTGTCAGGTTTCCGATATGCGTCCCCCCCAATGACAGACTCGTTCCTACGCCCTTGGTTCCAGGTGAGAGGTAACAGAAATGTCCCTCCTCAGTCTCAGAGTTGCAGCCGTGTCCTCCATTAAGCTGACAGTCTTCAGCTCTGGATCCATTGTTCCAGGGCAGGTGGATGTGGTTTCAGCCAGTTTGCAGTAATAACCTGATGAGCATTTAACTCAAGGGCTTCAACATATAAACTATCAATTTCTCCAGCAGCAATCTTTATATCATCTAAAACTAAATGGTTGATTTAAAAGGTTGTAGTGAAGTTTAATATTTTCCCTGTTTCTCCTTTTACCGTTTCAGAATAGAGTTTTACCATAATATGTGGGAAAAATCCTCCATGTGTCCACATTTCTACCAGCAGAGGGCGCTAGCATTACCATCATAACTGGGTATTACCATTGGGGTTTTAAAAAATCTCGTTCTTAGTTTCCAGCTAAACTCTCCCCAGTTTGGACTGGGGCTGAAACGATTCCTCTAATAATTCGACGACCTCGATTATTGAAAATCCTCGAGGTAAATTAATCTGCCTCGTAGCTTCGTTAATTAAATTGTAATAAATACTGTTAAACTATTCAGCGCACTGCGGTGTAGCCGGAAGGTTTTTGTGTTGCACAATGCAAACGTTTGATGCGTTTGTGCCATAGTTTGTAGCTGCGGAGGGAAACGGAGAATGTTTAGAAGAAGGAATGAAAGCGACAAAAACTGTCAAAGTTTGGGAACATTTTAGGCTAAAGAGAAAAGACAACAGAGTGCAATGCATCCACTGCAAAGCAGAACTGACGAACCACAGCAGCTCATCATGCAGCATCTGAAGAGGAAACAGCCGCTGTTTGCATCGAACTCGTCCACAGCTGCTAACAGGTATCGTTTATGTTCTCTTTGCTAAATATGTTAATCTAAACGTGTGATAATCTGTCATGCTATAAATGTAAACTGAGGCGTATTGTTTGCTAACGTTTCATCTACCGACTAAACATAGCAGCTACTTGGTGTCTGTAAATTGTGTGAGTAAAAAACTATCCAGGACTTTATGTAAGTTTAACAATAAAAGCTGCAGCCACAGATTGAAGGCATAAACTGGAACACATTTATTTAATGCTGTACTTCCATTCTAACTTAAATTGAATATTTAGGGTGAATATTTAGTTAGTAGGTTTTTTTCTTGCTACTGTATCAAACCTCCAACATAAATTAAAGTTTTAAATCCATAAATAAAGTATTATTTCTTCCTAAAGCTACTATGGTTGCAGCAGAGTTATCAGAAAGTGTAGATTCCCCCTTAACAATATTATCTAATGTTATCTAATGAAGATCACCTGAAATATATTTATTAAGGCCTAACAAGGAACAACCCAGTAATAATTTTCTCTTGCTTCTTTTCAGTAAATGGAAGAGTCGTACGATGAACAGCTTCGTTCAAATGGTTCCAGGATGTTGGGTTGTCCAAGCAGCTGAGTTCACAAACAGCATTTAAACCTGATCATCTCAGACATGCAGCCGCTGTCCGTGGTGGAGGATGAAGGACTCCAGAAGATGATCTCCACCTTCAGTCCACATCATGTCCTTCCTTCCAGAAGCTACTCTGTAAAAACGGTGGAGAAAAAGTATGAAGAAATCAGAGAGAAGTTGAGAAACATCCTGAAGAGACGGCAGCTTTGCTCTCTGCAGACATTTGGACCAGTGTTGCCACAGAGGTGCATCTTGGGATGACAAGCCACTTTCTTGGAGACGACTGGAAAATGGAGCCCCACCATCTGACAACATGAAGAAAGACACACAGCAGCAAACATGCAGAGTTGCTGGAAGGTGTTATTGCAAAGTTTGATGCTCCACCTGAGAAAGTCACAGCTGTCATCCAGGATAATGGTGCCAATATTGTAGCAGCAGTGAAGATTTTGGCAGAAGAGCATAAGTGGGTATCTGTGCAGAGTGCAGGGCTCACCCTGAACTTGGTGGTACAGATCGCTCTGAAGAACAACCAGAGCATCTCTAAGTGTGTGGCAGCTGCAGTACGTCTTGTTAAACAGTTAAAAAAGTGAACTGGCTTGGACAAAGCTGGAGGATGAGCAGCAGCTGATGGGCACAGCATCACACATGCTCATCCAAGATGTAGGCACTCGTTGGAACAGGACTTTCCACATGATGTCCAGGCTGCTGGAGCAAAGATGGCCGATAACTGCTGCACTGTCTGACCCAGCATTGACACCACCAGGAAAACTCCACCTTGGTCTTTAGCCCCAGCAGGGGGATGTTATGGAGGAGGTCAGCAAGGCTCTTCAGCCATTTGAAGAAGCTGTAATGTTTCTGCGTGGGAGAGACTATGTTACCGTTAGGTCTGGAAACCTAGAACAGTCATGGAACACAGACACAAATGAGAGAGGAGACGTGAATAAGGTTTTACTGGTGAGGAGAGCAACATGAAGGAGATCTCAGTTACAGTCAGTTTTCTGCTGCTCTGAGTCTCTTCCTGCCTCTTTTATCAGAGATTATGGTGCCCTGGTTACACAGATTGAGACTGGCTAAAGGGGTGGGGGACAGCACAGTCTCAATCACATTCCAGTTAACACAAAAACAATCAGAACACTGTGCATTGAGCCGGGCTTCAACTGATTCAACTTCAACAGACAGGCCGAGCTGCAGCTCATCGCGTGAAGCAGAATATTCTGACCTGTCGCTTCTGCACCTCGCTGCACTGCACACAGAGAGAAGATTAAAAAGGTACCAGGTCATCACACCACACTAGCATAGAGGAGATAAAATATAAGCTAAATATTCCAACAGTTACTCTCTCTGCACTTCCACAACTTGGGCAAAGCCTCAACAAGTCCATACAGGCCCAAGGTTTTGAGACCAAGCTTAAGTGATGACACAGATCCCAAGATGGGAAAGACTGTTTATGTGTCGGCCTCAATCCTCAAACTCTGTCCTACTTACTGCTGCTTTAGATCCCAGATTTAAGAAACTTGGGTTCTTGGGGAAAAAGCACTAAGTGCTGTCCAGATCACAAACCAAAGAAAAGCATTAGATGTCTGGTAAGATCTCCGCCCCGTTATGGGAATAATACAGAACACGGCGTTGATGGCTACCCCTGAAAATTTAAGCATATTTGGTCCAAACTCAATAAATTAAGTGACATTGGCTATTTTGATAACGTCATGCTCGTTTCTGAAATGATATTTACTTAGAGCATACCTTATGGTCCACAAGAAATCGTCAGTTTGTTCTCACCAGTCTCAGATGAAACTTTTATATCTGCATCGGATAATCCTGCATCCCCACGTCTCCTGCTGTTGTCTCTTTGGCTCCAAGCCTCTCTGGAGAGCTCCGTTTCCATCTTCTCCCTCTCGCTCACCTTCACCGAGACGCCCAGCTGCTCCAGCGTCGGTACAGCGTCAGACACTGCAGGGAAAGTTTTCGTTCCACTTTCCAGGTTGATTCTGAGTTGAGCCGAGAAGCGGCATTTTGCCTGAATCCCTTTTTCCTTAAGCTGCTTGATTACACCCCGCAGTCACGCTCTCTGTTTGAACCTCTGGAGATTAATCCTGATCCAAATGTATAGTTTTGCCCTAAAAGACGACTTGTTTTTGTGACCATGCTTATCTTCGTACGGCTCCTTTCACAGTGTAATCCAGGAAACGGACCATGGTGGTGGATCTGTGTCAGCTGCTGTGAGCCACAGAGCACGATGCGCTCTTTCAATGCGTACATCTTCCAGGGAAGAAGCGAGGTTTTAATGAGTTCTTTCTTGGAACTGATCACGTCCTGCTTCTAACATCCCTGTGGGACTTGGTAGATTCTGAGATTGTGACGACGCAGACGGTTCTGAAGGTAATCACACTGGTTAGTGAGCGCAGCCTCGTGTCTCAGAAAGTACCGAAGCGCTCTCTCATTTCGCTGGCTGGTGTCTTCTGCCACGCTGATTCGGCCTTCTTCTAAAACAGATGAATATGAATTATGTAAGGTTTATTTGGTAGGTTCGCATTAAAATTATCTACAAAAAGTAAATGGAATTTTGTCATGTAATAAAAATACATAAATCTTAAAAGTTAAATATTTATGTGAGTTTCTGACAGTTTGCAGTCAGAGCAATGATTGTGTTGCTCTTTGCCAGCTTGGATGGAGGAGGAGACACTGAATCATTACTGGGTGTTTCTGATGCTGCAATAGCTGCTATTTTTATTTCCTTAATGTGTTCTTCTTCTCTGGTTTTATTTTGGGTTTTCATTTAAAGACCTTTCTGTAACATTTACAGTATTCCAGTTTTGAGCTACAGTTAAAAAAATGGCAGGGCTTTTATCAAATTTTAATCAAAACATTTCTGATTCTGGTTTAAAATTTTCTGAAAATATGAAAGATTTCCTCAACA
>NW_006800338.1:111195-120946 GCF_000485575.1 Poecilia formosa
GGGAACCACAGCTGGGATGTTGATGTTGGAGACAGTTTACACTGGAGCCTTGGTGTGTTAGAAGAGTCTGTTAAGAGGAAGGGACGCATGAAGTCTGGATGGTTGTTTATACGGTTCTATCAAGGTAAATACTCAGCAGTCTCCACCAGCTCCTTCCTCTCGTCTCTCAGTCCAGAAGAATCTCCAGAGGATCAGAGTGAATCTGGACTGGGACAGAGGAAAACTGTCCTTCTCTGATCTGGATACTAACACACACATACACACCTTCACACACACCTTCACTGATAGGATGTTTCCATTCTTCACCACTGATAAAACCTTAAAGATCGAACCGATGAAGATCTCAGTGATGAAGCAGCAGCTCTGATGATCTCAGCATGAAGAACAAAGTCCAATAAAAACTTATTGATCAGATTGAAACTGTGAGTTTAAAGAGGAAACTGGAGACGATCTGATCATCTGGAAACTTCTTCATCTGTGATCAGATTCAGATTCATCTCCAGGCTGCAGGAAGCAGCAGGGCAGCGTTAAATCCCATGGTTCATATTAAGGTAGTAAATCGGATAAAACCGAACCTGGCTTCTTTTTAAACACTGCAGTACTGCGTGTCGCCGCTGGGTGTCGCTCTATCTCCATTTTTTATTCCTGCTTGTCTCACGCAGCAGATTAAGATCAACCTGATTATCTACAGGAAGTCAAACATTGGTTGGTTCTCATCCGGTTTATTGTCCTTCATCTTTCAAAACATCTGTATTGTTTTGGTTTTCATTAAACTGAAGAACATCGATTTGTTTCAGCCTCATCATGTTCTCATTGGGTTTTTATTCTCCTGGCGGTTCCCAGGTTCCTGTTCCTAAATATGTATCTAATAAATAAATACTTTTCATAATGAGACAATTAAAGATACAATGTAAATAGATTAAAAATAAAATTGAGAATGCGAGATTCTAATGTTTTAATATTAATGGCAGTGAAGTGTTTGTATTGGTGTTAGAATCAGAAACAATGAAATATGTTAATAATGCTACTAACTATTAAAATTATTTTAACAAGATTTGCTTTAAATAATCCAAAACTTCACAGCCAAAACTTCTTTATCATCTGTGTCTGAAAGTTAAACTCCAAACTTTAATTCTTCTTTTTAAAAGGAATTAACTTGAAGAATAAAGAAATAGAAGTATAAGTGATGCTTTTAAATATTTTTATTGGTAAATTTAACATATTAAAACTTTGTAGCATATAAAACAGATCCATTCTGGACATTTTACAAACATTTTTTATGTAAATATTCATTAATTAGTGAAACTTGGGGTTGTATTTTAAAAAATAATCTCAATATTCTGGCCATAAAGAGAAAATAAAGTAGAAACTTTAAAATAATTTCAACCTTTTTCTTTCAGTGACATTAAACTTGAGTTAAGTTTAAATCCACATGCAGAATGACCAGGAATGTCCACCAGGAGGCAGAGTTCACCGCACAAACAGTCTTTCATAGATTCCAACAGGGATGTTCAAAGTCGGGGTCGGGGGCCAATTGTGGCCCTCGAATGGACTTTGTTTGGCCTCAGGCTGTAATTCTAAAGTGATGCCAGTTTGTCGATCAGATGGTCTGTCAATTTCCTCCTAAATATTTATGTTCAATTTTTATTTTTAAGTGGAAATGTGATTTCTACACCAAAAATTAACCTTGTTTTACTCAGTAAGCCAAAAATATCAACAAAGTATATTTTCTAACTGAGGGAAAGTTAGTACACCCTGCTGGCTGATGGCTGTACTGCATTTATCTTCAGTCAGGTCAGTTATTAGCTCTTGTTGCTCTTACTTTTTAACTTTCAGACAGTTATGATGTGCAACCATGGCAACAAGGTGTTGTTTTTACAGCTTTGCATCCCAAAGCTCATTTAGCACCTGAACTCTGACCTCTGACCTCAGAGGAGTTGATAACGATGCAGAGAGAGAAGGAGGAAGTTCAAACCGTCTCTTCCCTCCATCATGATGGACAATAGAAGATCTTTGACAAACAAAATGGATGATCTTTAAACATGGCTCCAGGATCAGATCCCCTACACCAACATCTTTCTAACCAAACGGTCTGACAGATTTAAATGGAGCAGCAAAAGCAAATGAGCTGGATCAGCAGAGCTAACGCATACATCCAGGATGTGTTGCTGTGGAATATCATCTCTGCTGCCTGGATGCTAAGCTGTTAGCATGTCAGCTAACAGTTTTCAGTCAGAGGCCTATTCACATACGTTGGAACACTGACTGCTGCTGCCAAAACAACTCTGAAGATACTGAAAATATTAATTATTGAACAGTGTAATTTCTCTGTTCGGCCTCAAACATGTAAGTTGTTTTTAAACCATGTTTGTTTCTAAAAGTGGAGCTGAGTTTGTTTCATCAGCAGATTCTCGTCTCTTAACACCAAGTTCAATCATGTCTCCATGTTTTGGCTGCGATCCGCATCGGTTCCGCTCCGACGGCCTGCGGGCCGACGCGGATGAAGCGCTGCGTCTTTACGGGAGGATTGGGATGTTTCCGACCGGATCCCATTTGTGTGAAGCTGTTAGCGCTCCGCCTGATACGCCTCTGAGATTAGGAAATGGTTTTACAGTAAGAGGATCGGCCGCCTGGAGGTGAGGAACACACAGCGAGGCTGACGGGACCGGGAGCCGCAGACACGATCCAGAAGGAACAGAACACACGTCATCAGAAGCGTGACGTCACACAGGAAGCAGCGTCTCAGCTTCAGACACAGATATTATCAATAAACGCCCCAAACTGTTTAAAGACTTTAACTCACAAATTACTTCATTTTTTTCTGACTCGTTTTTCTGGCATTTAGCAAATGTATTTTATTTTGTAATCCTAATTGAACTTAACTGGTTTATTCTGTGTCTCTTAACCATAAAATAAAGCAAATTTGAATTACAAAAATAAAAATGCTTAATAAAAACATGACTGTTTTGACAAAAACTCAAGTTTTTCGATAAAACAAAGTTTTGAGCTATTTTGTAAAACTGCAGTGGAATCACTTTTCCCCACATCACACCAGTCACATGATCACCAGCTACTGCCAGAAACCATGAAGAATAAAACAACAGGAAGTAGTTGGAGGTCAAAGCTGTGGCTTGTTTTTTACTGACTTATCTCGTTAACAGATGTAATCACCTGGGATTTTAATTGTTTCTTATTTAATGGAAACTTCGCAGTTGACTTTATGGTTCCTATTTATAACAAATATCATTTGAAATGTAACTCAACTGAATCCAGTTCATTTAAATACAGTTCATTTTTTAAACCAGGGGTTCCCACAGTGGGGGTCGGGGACCCAGGTAGGGTCACAAGACACCAAGTGACAACGGGAAATGATTTTCAGAATATTAGCGATGTGACCCATCAGGTGTATGGAGGGCCAAAAGGGACAAAATTATATTTATAAGTAAATATAGTATGAAATAAATAAATGTGCAACTAAATAATATATAGTTAAATACATTTTAACCACATGTATACAATCAATTAGATTAAAAATATGCAGAATTATTTATAGTATGTATGTGACATATGAATATAACTATATCTACATATAAATCAGTGATTCTTGAAAATAGGGACAAAATGGGTTTTAATTTTCCCATATTTTTTTTTATTATTATTTCTCAACCTTATGTATGCAAATATGACAAATAATGTTTAGGAAATGTAAATATGCTAAGGTGCAGGCTCCCAGTTGCAAATTTTTTTAAAAAATTACATTTTTAATCGACCTGAGCCAGAACTGTCATCACCATCTGACAAAAATAAATATAAAATGATTTTTAAAATATCCAATTAGTGATATTTTTACTCATTTTACAGACAAATGCTTCTCAAGAAACAAAATAAATATTATTTAAAACAAAAAACAACAAAAAGTCCATCTGACGGAGTTGACACAGAACTGAAGGTGGTGACAAACTAGTGAGTAAAATGAAAAACTTGGTACATGTGAAGTATTGCAATTCATGTAAAATACATTAAAATGAATTAATTGCACAATTAAGTGAGATTTGTCAACAATTTCACTGAAAGAGTCACAAAAACTCTGACGGAGTTGAAAAAAAGCCAAACTACCTCAATTTATATGATGTTATTCTGAAGGAGGCCATATTGTAGCTCATCAGGACCATGAAATCTTTAGTTTACCAAAATTAAGCTTTTGTTTCACAAAATTTCATCAAAGTTTTGTAAATTGTCAGTTATGGAGTTGACACATCATGATTGTGAAGAGCAACTTAGGAATAAAACAGAAGAAAAAAAACTAAAGAATAACTTAAGCTAACCGGAGCTAACTAGCCCTCCTAGCAAAGGAAGAGAAAAGACAACGTCATGGGGTCCTCAGAAGTTCTGGTGCCCCCCAATAATGCCTGATTTTTTTACATTCTTTTCATGTCTGACGGTATTGACAAAAACTAGGGACAAATTTCAACGGAGTTGAAAAATATCTAAAATTTATTTTTAATTCAATTTATCGATACTTTTATAATTATTTATATGACTACTTATACTTAATTGTCATAATATATAATTTTAGTATTTCTTTAATTATTTTAAACTATTATAATATATTGATTTCTGCTCCTGGACAAGGGATTTTACAGGCATCATCCACCGACTACAATGTTTAAAATAAAAATATATTCAGCAAATAGCTGGAAAATATACATTGTTGTGCTCACATGACCCAGGTTAGTTTAGTCAGATATTTGAAAAAAATATATTTTGTGTATATTTTATTCAAATTTGGTGCTTTAATCATACGACCTGTTTTGTCCCTATCCTCAAGAATCACTGAAATATAGATAAATATATAAGGGTTTGCATTACTGTGAAATGTTTGCCCTGTTCTTCTCTATTTGGTTTCTCTCCTGTTTTCTGTGCTCATACTTTAATTCCTGACTTTCTGTTTTATTTTGAAATTCCCAGTGGGTTCTGCTTCCTGTGTTTCCTGCCTCAGCTGGTTGGTGTTGCTAATCAGAGTTCGGTGCTGTTCGGTCCTGGTCTGGTTCCTGCAGCGCTTCAGGTGAGCCGCTTTTAGAGCCAAATAATCAACAAAATAAAAACTTTTCAGCTTAATTAGGTTTTTACTGGCGGGAAAAACCGAGAAACAAACAAACACACCTGGCCTGTCGCCATGAAGGTCAGCTGATCATCAGCGGGTTGATAAAATGTTTTATTGATTTAGTGAAACAATAAAACATAAACTATAAAACATCAGCTAACCTGCTAACAAGAAGCTAGCAGGCTAGCTGCTGAGGCCGGTCCAGTAGAGGCCCGTTTGGGTCACTGTAGATAAAAACAACAGCAAATTTCAGACAAGAAAAGCAGAATTTTTGAGAGTTGGGATTAATCAAACACATTTTCTTTTAAAAAAGTGAAGAATCTTTTACCTTGAACATTTCAGAGATTAATCTTAAAATTGCTGTTTTTGTGGCTTTTTGTTAGAAAATTTTACGTTTTGAAATGTCTTAGTTTTTTTCTAAAAAGTTTTAATTACTAAAACTCAGAAATATCCTTTTTTCTCAAGATTATCCTTTTTTTTAAAAAAAAAAAAAACATTTTGAAAAAAAATCTGTTTTTTCTTTGTTTTAGATTAGAAATTTTTAGAAAAATAGAAGAAAATTTTCCAACTTTTTCATAGGAAATTTGACAGATAATTTTGAAATTTCTGATTTTTTTTTCTAGAAAAAGTTTCAGAATCTGAAATTCAGTATATAATTGGATATGTTGCTAGATTAATTTCAAAATCTGTGATTTTTTTTTTCTAGAACATTTCCGACTTGGAGATTTAGTCCATCGTTTTCCATTTAGCACGGCCCTGATACGCCGTCGTCTGAAGCAGTTCTGTCTGTTTGGTTGCTTTTGTTTTCTTCCAGGTTTTGTTTGGACCTTTAACAGATTTCTGGTAGAGGTGCTCAAAGTGTGGCCCGGGGGCCACTTTGTGGCCCTCAGAATGATTTTGTGGACCAATTAATCAAAACTTGAGCCTGGCAGAAATCTGGTGCATCGGCTCTGGATGCAGACAGATTATCCGATCTGAATTTAATTTGCCACATTTTATTGTACAAAATAATTTATTCAAAACTTTTTTCTGCTGCTAAATTATTTAATGAACACAACACTGGTCTTTTCCAGCGTCCAATCTCATCGTTTAAATTAATCCCAACTTCACAGATTAAGGTTTTTTCTGGCATGAAAAAGTTTATAATGGCAGGAAATGAGGTCACAACCAGGAAGTGTTGCTCTGCTCCCCCCTCAGAGCAGTGAGGAAACAGGCGTGTCATAATTTATGACATAAAAAGCATGAATGTTTCAGGCAGAGATGGCACTCCGTAATCGTTTCCTGACTGAATGATTCATGTGGATGTTCTGCTGCTGAATATTTCAGGAAACAAACAGAAACATTTCTGCTCTGAGCTTTAAACTCCTCCGATCAGCCGGCCAGGTTCAGAAATCCTCCTCTATTACTGAATATTAATATGAATATCAGTGGCTTTCATGTCCCTTCTGCTTTTTTCCATTATGTTCTAGATTTTTATTTCCACTGAGCGTTTATTGGTTTAACATGAAAGCTATGAAATCTAAATAGACAAATTGTTTACATTGTTTTAACTCCATGTGTTTTTTCTAACTTTATAGTTATTGAGTTTTTGCATATATGAATCACAGAAAACATAAATAAAAAAACATTGAACACCTCGCAACCACAACTAACACTAAAGGAATAAAATAAAATTCAACTTAAAAACAGAAAATATAAGAAATAAATAAAAAGGAAAAAGTACAAATTATTATTTTTTTCCCTTTTTTTCTTTTATTTTTTCCTTTTATTTCTATTTTTTGTTTTTCTTTATACTTTTTTCTTAGATTTTTTTATTTTTTCCATTTCTTAGTTTTCTCTTTTCTTATGTTTATTTTTCCCTTCATTCTCTTTCTTTCTTTCTGTCTTTCTGCCTCCCTTCCCTCCTTCCTCCCTCCCTAACCGTGACCTCTGACCTTTCCTGACTGCATATGAATCTCCACCGAACGGTTTTGTGAGTCGCTGCGTTGAAAGCTGCGGCCGCAGGAGGCCGCTCTTCCTGCAGCCGCCTGGTGGGAATCTTCCATCCCGCCTGCGCGATGCCCTTCAGAGGGACCCGCCGGCTGTTTGGATGCTGGCCAAGGTTGCCATGGAAACGGCGAGACGACAGGGGGGACAGGAAAAGGCTGTGATGGAGAAACGCTCACTGATTCCCAGTTAGAAAACACGACTTCAACTCAGAGACAAAAGGAACAATGGAGCATTTTAATGCTAATGCTAATTTATTTCATGCTAATTGTTGTTTTCTAGTGAAAACTAAATAATTGAAACTGCAAACTTCCTGAGTTTCTCTTTTCTGTCCTGCAGCAGCAGGATGGAGCTGCTGACCTCAGAGCAGCGACTGGAACCTGCTCACATCAACAGGTGAATGAATTAAAGCTCTGATCAAACGCGGTAAATTAAAATGTGTGTTTGACTGAAGTCGATGCGCTGATCCGAGCCGACGCGGCCGTGAAAAATACATCAGCATGAATGCATGAATGAATGCATGCAGCGCGGTGACAGCAGGAGAGACCATGAATAAATGAACAAATGAAATGAAGAAAGCCAAACATTACACATGTTTAATTGATCAGCATCAAAATAGGAATATTGCTCGACAACCGAGCTGATGGCTGAATCAGAGCTGGAGTTTCACTGGGATACAAGATTAAAGCTGCAACAGTGCCAGAATAAATCTGTACTTAATCTGAGAATAAAGTCTTAAAATGGAAATAAATTATAATACCAGAATAAACTCCTTATAATACTAGAACAGTCATAATGTTACCAAGTGAAATTTGTAATTAGTGAATAAAGTGGTAATAATACAGGAACAGTCACGTCAGTCGTCATATTGCCAAAACAAATTTGTAATCTGTAAAGTTATAATAATACAGGAATAAAATCGGAGTAATACGAGAATAGTTGTAATATTACCAATAAGTCATGATCTCGTTTGGATTTCCTGATTTAATAAACGTTGAAAGAAGTTAAATGTTGGGCGGTACGGTGCTCATAAGAGTTTAAACATGCTGCTTTTCTAGCTTCCTGTAGCTTTTCTAGCTTCCTGTAGCTGCTCGATGTGCAGCAGGGCTAACGCTAGCTACAGCCGTTTGTAAAGTTAGTCAAAAATTAACAATAATTTGATTTAGTAGATTTTCTCCATGCTGTTCATAAATGTCACAAACTAAAGGTTTTTTTACAGACTAAATGTTGCGCTGGCTCAGAGTTTAACGTTACAAATGGCACCCCGTAGTTAGCCTCGGTATCCATGGCAACAAAATGTTTTCCAGAACTTTAACGTAAGAAGTGAAATTCTGTTGTTGTTGTTGTTGTTGACTTCATGAAACGTTTGTAGTTAATAATTACCAAAAAAAATCAGCTTTATTGTTGCCGTGGAAACCTGTTGGTCATGACTTTTGTTCCCTAGTTTAGTTTTTCTGTCATTTGCTGCTTTAATCCTCAATCTGTTGAGTTTTTGGTCATAAATGATTTTTCTCAGAGAAACAAAATGTTTTAATTACAGTAAAAAGGAGTAAGTTTATTTTTTTAAGTGTTGTTTCTTCTGATCTGGACTCGTTTCAGCTCCGCCCCCTGAGGCTTCCTGTTTCGTCCTGTCACATTAAAACACAACCACTACATTATCCTTAAGCATTTCTAATATCGCCGCTCCGTTCGGGGGACAGTGGTCGTTTTAATTTGGGCCCCGGTGGGAATCGGATCCTCTCCCAGGCTGCGGCGGCGCCGGGCTCATCCGATTAGGGACAGCAGACCGGTAAACGGCGTCTCCCCAGGGAGAGAGGGGGGCGGCTCCGATTGGAGCTGATAAATCAAACTGATACACGATCATTATGGAGATTCTCACCTCAGAGGCCACTGTGTGTGTGTGTGTGTGTGTGTGTGTGTGTGTGTGTGTGTGTGTGTGTGTGTATACGCAGTAAGGCAAACACTAACACAGAAAATATTGTCCTCTGCCAGCTGAGACCCAACAATAAGAAAACAAATAATAAAACTTCATTATCCTCGAGGACGACCACTTTTTAATTTATTTTTATTTCTTTAATCCAGCGTTTCGGTTCCTTCTCCTTTTCCACATCAGAGACACCAGAACAACATGTCGGCTTCTCATGTGGCTCCAAACTGAAATGAATCCCATCTTCAAATGATAGATCTGCTATGTAGAGTCACTGCAGTTAAAGGAAAAGAGCAGCTGGAGCTGATTTTAAGGAGATTTTCCAACAGATTTCCTTCTTGTTTGGCTAAAATGTAGAAACAGCTGCAGAATATTTGAAATCTTGTTGATGATATTGGTGGATGTTACGATTATCAGTTTCCATATCTGTCTGTTTTCTTCATCTGAGCTTCCACCTCTGTAAACCTTTAGTCCTTTGGCTAACAGCATTAGCACTGGTTAGCTACTGCAGCTAACTAAAAAGTTAGCAGAGCTAACCTCAAGCAGCTAATTATTAACTTTTGATCTGCTAATGCTAACATGTTTTACCGACATGCTAATTAGTGGAAACTAACATGAAAGAGATATCCCAGCATATTTAGCAGAAGCTAACGCTAATATGCTATACCAACATTCTGCACCCTCTCTCTCTCTCCCCCTCTCTCGCTCTCCCCCCGTCTCTCTCTCTCCCCCTC
>NW_006800338.1:121660-122609 GCF_000485575.1 Poecilia formosa
ATGGAGATTCTGTCGTTCCCTCTCTTCCATGTCAGAAGCATTTTGCCGGGTGATTAATCGCCGCAGCGAGCGTTCGAGCCCCGCGGTCGCCCCACGGGCATCGCCACGATCCGTGCACCTGCCACTCGAATCCACTGACCCCCCACCACACACACACACACACACACACACACACACACACACACAACCTCTGAAAAATGTCTCATACTGACTGGATGCACAAAGTTGGAGGAAATCTCTGAAATTCCTCCTGACTGAGTCTGATGAGGTTAGTGGAGTCATTATTAGCAGTCAGTATCTTACTGGCAGCAGATGAGTTCCTGGACGGACCAACGAGGATCCAGAACCGAACCGGATCTCAAAGTACGACGGCGTGTTAGGGCCACGCTAAGAAATAAAAAATAAATGAATTATGAGAAGAAAGTCATAAAATTATGTAAATAGTCGTATCATTACTAGAATAAACTTGTACGAGGATAAAGTACGACTTTATTTTTTAAATATTAACGCCTTATCCTCAAAATACTACAGCTTTATTCTCATAGTATGACTTCTTGTAATAGTAGGACTTTGTTGTATTATTCTGACTTTATTCTCGTAAAAAATTAGGAATAAGTTTTTCTAAAAAATTTCTGAGATTAATCTCAGAATTTCTTGAGGTATTTTTTGCATTTTTTTCCCTTTGAGTCGAGGAATTTACTCTTTTCTGTACACAGGAGGAAGAACAGCGTTTTTCTGTTGTTTGCTTCGTTTGTGTGTTTTGCAGTTTGCATCATTCATGCACTTTTGCACTTATTTACTCCGTATTTACTTCTTGACTGAAACTCTAAACTGCCTGTTCCTGTTGGACGATCAACAGGAAAATCTGTGAAGATTCAACCAAAACGAGGAACAGCCGAATTTAATTCACCGATTTAGTTCTAAACATTTTAAACCAGTGGATCAACTT
>NW_006800338.1:122704-130678 GCF_000485575.1 Poecilia formosa
TGTGTGTGTGTGTGTGTGTGTGTGTGTGTGTATGGATCAGATGCCACTTGTTCGGCAGTCAGCATCTGGATCTGGTGGGACTGAAACAAACACACTTTGTATAAAATCTTTTCCTCTGAACTGATTTCTCTAAAACTTCCTGGATGACATCATCGGTTATCTGGCTCTGCTGATCCGCCTCCTTTGCTCTTGCTGCTCCTCTCCACGTCTCTGTTTGGCCGTTCGGTAACAGAGATGTTGGAGTAGCGGATGAGATGCTTTTGTTATTTTCAGCTCCTAAGACTTGGGGTCAAAGTTCAGGTGTTGTTTGATCTTAAATGTATTTAATCTATAAATGAATAAATAAGGTCTGATTTATAAATATTTTTATAACAATAAAAATATTTAATTTCATTATAAAATAACATGAAACATGTAAAAAGTGACTTTAACACTTGATGTTTGGGAAATTGTAAAATTAAAAAGTGGAAGATGTGGCTCACATTTCTGGGACCAGACTAATAATAATAATGATGATGATGATGATGATGCTGCAGCTGTTGCTGATGCTGCAGCCGCTGCTGCTGATGCTGGAGCTGCTGCTGGAGCTGCAGCAGTTGCTGCTGCTTCGTCTCTTGTTAAAATGAGAGAAAGATGAACATTAAAGCCCAGGAGGTGAATTATGGCTGCAGCGCTGCATCCCCACAGACCAGGAGGCTTATAAAAACCCAAACAGACGACCTGATCTGCATAAAACCAACAGGAAACGTCACAGAGAGATTTCAAAATAAAAGCATCAAAAATGGCTCCATTGAATGGCTCAACATGCCAGCCTAACCTGTGGCTTGAAGCTCATCCAGTTTATTTGCCAAAGATCTTCTATTCCCCCTGATGATGGATTTGGATAAGTTTTAACCTCTTCCTGCTCTCTCTGCATCGTCCTTTTGGGGTCAAAGGTCAGGTTTGAGCTTTAGAGATGCTAATTAGCTGCACAGCGTCCAGGATCAGAGGAAATGATTGCATAAAAAAGTAAAACCTCAACAAGAAAATGCCAAATGTGAAACCACCATGAGCAAATCTATAAAATCCTGATTTTGCTGATCGAACCTGGTCTAGATGTTGATCGTCTCCCGTCAGACTGATCATTAAATGATGATTATTTCTTCTTTCAGCTTCTTCACCGTCACTCAGGAGCGTAAAGCTCCCTCTGCTGCAGCGCCGTTACTAATGCAGCACATTTAAGTTCCTGTCCAGCTGATGTATGGCCGTGTTTCGTTTATTTTCTGCTGCGCTGCCTGGCACACGTGTTTGGCCCGGGGTGAGTGCAAACAGGAAGTAGAGCTCAGGCCCTGGTTCTGATTGGCCGGGCCGCTGCGTCATCCAGGACGAACTCGTTTGTTCTCCGTTGTTTGGCGTCCAAGCTTTAACTGCCCTGGATTTTCATCTGCAGCGAGAGGCGGGAAGGGAAACGGCACCATTTGGTGTTTATGGAAATGTGCAGGGAAAAAAACACAACAAAAAACAAAATGGCTGCCTGCCAGAAGCTGTCGGTAAACAAAGCTGGTTCGAGCGGCGGGATGGAGCCGGAGGTGCAGGCGGCCCCACAGAGCTGAAACACCTTAACTGCCCCCCCACATGCCCCGGCCCTGTTTGAGGGGTGGGAGGGCTGTCGCCATGGCAACCTACCATCCAATAATCATTCACAGCAGAAGATCTGACCTAGATTAGCTGCAGGTTCTCACTGAAGGTCCACTTAAAGCCAAACACTGCGGAGAGTCGGGAATTTAGCAGGAAACAGTGGCGACCCTAAGAGGGGACCCGGGGGGGCCGGGGCCCGCCTGGAAAAATGTCTTTTTGTGTTTTTTCTCCTGTTATCCTAAAAGATTTGACTGGCCTGGTCTAGTACCTTTAATGAGATTTTATTTGGGTTCCTCTGGCAGCAGATCAGGATCATCAGGTGGATCCATCTGTTAAAGGGGCAGTACTCAATTAAAACGACTTTTATGAGCTTTACATCATGTTATAATTTTATTCCCTCATCAAAAACAAACCTGGAATGTTGCCTTGATTCTTTCATGCATGTTTAATAAACCTTTTAGTCTCCATGGCAACCATTCAGCTGCAAAACGCCTGGATGGACCTAGCCCCGCCTTCCCCACTCAGCTCCTTCAGACTAGCCAGCAGCAATTAGCAAAAACCTACTGAGCTCATTATAGGAGCTGCTGCTCAGAGCAACGCTGGCAAAAACGTTAAAGGGTTAATAGAGGAGCCATGTTGGGATGACTTCCTGGAGGCGGAGCTTCAGAGAAAAGAGCTTCTTAAAGAGACAGAAACCCAATTTACATTACAAAGTCAAATTTTTAAAGTCATATTTTACATACGTAGTATATTTATTACAACTGAAAGTAATAGTTACTTGATTATGATATAAGCATATAATACTTCCCCTTTAATACGCCTTAAATGTCTAAATTATTCAGCAATTTTAACAATTTACTTTTATAAAAAACAAATGCAGAAAAAAAACTTAGAAATATTTTATTTGTAAAGCTGACATCTTTCGACATCGAGTCGTATTGATGTTTATTATGGTTGCCAAAATATTCGATATCTTTTATTGTTTCTCATAAATACTTGTATATTTTCTATCAAAATCAACACAAACCAAATTATTCACGTTTTCTTAAAAAGTCCGACTTCCTCCTGCCGGATTTGCTCTGCAGGAAGTTTTTAGCTCCAACATGGCAACATGCAGGAGAAACAACATGGCAACATGCAGGAGAAACATGGCCGACAGTCTTCACAGCTTCTGCTTAAACAATAAACTGTTACACAGAAAATACAAATTATTTCTTCAAACTTCAGTCAGTTGAATTAAACACATTTGGAGAAAAAAATTCATTCCAACTGTTGAGCACAGCAGAGGTTCTGTGATGCTGCGGGATTCAAATAAAATGGATATAAAAGCAAAACTGGCTGGTTTTTGTAAAAACTTCTCCAACTAACCATCTTTAGAGTGGCTGCCACTGCCGTGCCTCATCACTGGAATCACTTTGGAAGTGATTTCAACTTGTAATCTTATTTAACTGAACATTAGAAACTGACTTTAATCAGCAGGGCGCCCCCTGCAGGACGGATCAGCCAATTATAGCAGATAATGCAATTAAGATTTGCATATTTAGCATAAACTCCACAATAGGAAGTGTAGATGTCAGCAGATAGTGTGTGCAGATGTCTCTGGTGGCGGGTCGCAACATTAATCTTCCCTGTTTTGGGGTTTACAGTGTGTGTGTGTGTGTGTGTGTGTGTGTGTTATAAATAACCATGTTTGGATTTTCTTCTTTGAAAAAAGCTTGTATTTATCTCTGCCGTCCGCAGCTTTCTGCCGTTTCACACGGAGCTGCAGCGCCTGTAGGAGACCAGGTGCAGCTCCGTCCTGCGTGTGTGTGTGTGTGTGTGTGTGTGTGTGTGTTGATAATTGTGGGTTTCTACCTGCTACACTAATGATCTGCAGCTGTCAGAAGTGAAGAACAGGAGGGAAGCAAAGAGGGAAAAACTGAAAAATGGAAAAACAAATGAAGAAATTGGAGCAAAAGATGAAATCCTCCCAGACGTTTTATCTTCTGATCATCACGTTTCAAACACACTTTAGTTTCTTTTATTGGATTTTATGACACATTTGGTATTTTTACAAAACAAAAATATCTTTACATATAAAAATGTGGAAATTCTTGAGTCATAACTTTGCAGAAACTTCTGCAGCTTCGAACATCTTTTGCAAACCAGGATGAACAGAAACGGTTTCCACAGATTCTCCTCTGGATTCAGGCCTGGACTTTGACTAGGCCGTTCCTTGATCCAAACCCATCATTGTTTAAGGTTGCGGTCAATGATTTTGTGTTTGATGGATGATGCAGGACGGTAGTTTTTAATTAAAAGAAAAAGCTGATGCTATGGAGAAGGAATCCTGCCAAGATTAACAATAAAAATAAAAATGAATGACTTTATAAATGTGCCAAATATTGCATTCAATAAATAAAAAACTTTTAAAAAATGAAACATTATTGATTTAATTTTTGATGAGTTTACTTTTTACATTTTTCTTTTTTTATTTATGTACTTAATATATTTTTAAATTTTTTTCATATTTTTCATTTAGTACCTACAGTTGATTTTTCTCCTTCAATATTTCCTGTTTGTGTTTTTTTCCCATTTGGTTTTTTCTACTTTTATTTACAGAAATATATATTTATTTTTCTAATGTTCTTTGTGGATGTGGCTGAAAATGGAAAATGAACTAATAATAATAATGGTAAATTAATTTAGTTGAAAACAAATATAAATTTATGTCTCACTGTTATCAAATCAGTTTGGAAAGTGAGAAAAATATTTCACATTATTATCGAGACACTTAATGGTAATTTTGGCAGGTTGAGTCCTCCGTACTCCAGAGCAGCGATTCCATTGTAGCAGTTTCTCTAAAGCTGCTGTGTTATCCAGCCACCAGTAGGGGGTGCACAACTCTAAAGAAACTCATTTTAATTTGAAGTTTTCCAGTAAAAACCAGAATAAATCGTGTTTATTTTTAACGTCTGAAGCAGATTTATTTTGCGTCCCGTGACGGAGAAACTCTCGTTTTCATTTCCTAACAGCTCGAATGATTTCACCCAGAGTTCTGTTCTTGTTCATCTGTTTGCTTCGGTTCCTTTTCCTGGCAGCTTCAGACACGTTTTCCATCCTGCACCAAATGTTAGGCAGGAAAGTCTGCAGAGCTGAGGAACGGTTCGCTGCCAGTCAGCAGAAACCAGACCGGACCGGGCCGCCGCCGAGCGGCACCGACAGATGAGCCAATGACTCAACGCAGAACCTGCAAAACAAAACGGATTCCCGCTTTAAAACTCCCAGAAATCAAACTTTGGGTTTTCTGACATCACTAGAAACTGTGGTGAGAAACGACGATGGAGCGAAACCTGCAGGTTTTTGGGATTTTCCATTTCCTGTTCAGTCAGCTGGTGAGAAAATATGCACAGCAATCCCCCCTACACACACACACACACACACACACACACACACACAAAGAGTTAAAGCAGCTGTTCAGGACTGCATCATTCTAACTATTGTGGGAAACATTTCTGCATTAAATTGTCTGACTTCATTCAGGAAGCGAGTTGATCCGTCCAAATGGACGGAGCGCCGACTTCATGGGTCGGTTCTGCAGTTACACACATTCCTATATGAGCAGTAATGCAGAGGGAAGAAACCTGGAGATTTCTGAGCTCTGAAAGAAAAAATGTGCAAGAAGAAAACTAGGATTAATCTGAGATACAAAAAAAGAATCTGGAAATTTCTGAGCTCCAAAAGTTGAATATTTGCAACAAAAAACTGAAATTTTATAGAAAAAAACTTTGAAATTTCTGAGTTTGAAAAGTCCAGAATTTTCAAGAAAACTGAGAAATTTCTAGGAAAACAAGGAAATTTTTGATGCCAAAAGTTGAAAATTTGAAAGAAAAGAACTCAGAATTTTTCTAGAAAGGCGCTCAGAAATTCTTGAATCTGAAAGTCAAAATTTCTGAGGATTTTTTAGATTAATGTCAGAAACCAAATAACATTTCAGTAAGCTGTTTTAACTTATACTTTGTAGTTGTAATAATTGAAAAACAGATCAGATTCATTTTTTATTGAAAAATATTTTAGATAAAAATTATTTTACTGTTTTTTGTCATTTTCCCTCCAACTTTCCGAGGCCCTCTAGCGCCGCCTGGTGGCCACCTGTTGCTCCTCATAGATCGTTGCTGATGTCTTTGCATCCTGGTGTTTTCCATTTATTTCCTTCTATACACAATGATGGTGTGGCTGTTACCGTGACGACCGCTAAATGGGAAGAAGTGAACACACCTTCCCCCAGCGCAGCTGCACCTGCAGTCTGACTAATGCGATCCCCTGTGTGTGTGTGTGTGTGTGTGTGTGTGTGTGTGTGTGTGTGTTCATATCATCAGGTCACATTTTTCATACCTGCTTCTAAAGAGTGCACATGTTGGCTGAATGGAGCAAAGATGGTTGACTGATTCTCCGTGAACATCCGGCCCCTTTAGGAAGGACCCCTGCTGAGGTGGCCAGAGTTTGCCTGACAAAAAAACAAAAAAAATTAAACCTTAAAAATTTTATTTTTTATTCAAAATTCTTCTTTAGGTTCTGCACTTTTGTGAATAATTAAATAATGATAATAAAGACTAAACTCCTAGATATTTGAAGACGGATTTGATGTTAAGTAAAATTTTCTCAGATTAGAGTGTGAATAATTTCACTTTATGTAAATAAAACATGACAGATTCATTTTTCTAAACGTAAACATTATTTTTATCTTATTTTCATAAACTTTTGTTCATGGAATGAAATAAATCAGAGTTAAATCTTCCTGGGATGCAAATACTTTTGTAACTTTACTTCATTTACAGCAATAATTACAATTTATAGAAGAAATAGCCAACAATCGGGCCAAACTATTCCTATTTCATCTCAGACTTTGACTAGGCCACTCCTAAACCAAAGTTTATTTGTATCATGTTGAGGTAGTGAAGAGATTATTTTTAGTATTTGGACCCGAGTGTCTCTAGAAAACCAAAATCTCTCATTTCCTCCGATTGTCTTGAACTCGGCGGTCAGAAACTTTCCTCTGCGATGGATTCATTACTGCTGTTGTTCTGTGGCTCGCGCTGCTGGCTGCCAAATGGAATTAAAAACCAATTATTGATAAATGAAGAGTGGCTTTAGAGTGTGTGTGTGTGTGTGTGTGTGTGTGTGTGTGTGTGTGTGTGTGTCTGGAACACAGCCTAGACCACAGCACTACATCTGTCATCCCAACGCCATGACAACTACTCATGTGTGGCTCAGCATCCTGTGCATTCAACACACACATCTGCACGCTGCAGGAGTGTGTGTGTGTGTGTGTGTGTGTGTGTGTGTGTGTGTGTGTGTGTGATGCAGGTCTGCATGCAGCTGCTTGTGAACAAGGGAAGGTTTGTTGTTTCTGTTAGTGACAGATTGACGTGAGCGCAGATGGACAAGGCTGAACATCTGAGTTTTACTTCACTAGTCGGAACACAAAACTGGAGTTTCCTGGAGAGTTTCAGCTTCATCAGAGTTAGCCGCCGCCGCCGCCGCCACCGCCGCCGCCGGCACCACTGCCCTCTGAGCCGATGACACCAGGAAAACCTCTAAACATACTGAGATCTGGATGACAGCATATTAGGGCCGCAGTAGATACGTAAAAGAGGAGTAAATATCTGTTAAAAAACTCAGAGATGCTGAGATTATTCTCAAAAATATTCCAGAAAAAATCTTGGAAATTTCAGAGCTTGGACAGTTAAAAATTTACAAACCAAAAAACTTTGAAATTTCTAAGTTTGGAAAGTCGTAAATTTGCAAGAAAGAATTTTCAGCTGAATCTCAGAAATTTTTTTGCTTCCAAAGAAAACACTCAAAATTTTCCATAAAAATCTTGTAACTTTCAGAACTCAGATTTTAGTCTCCAAAATTTTCCAGAAAAAAATGTTTGGAAATTCAAGACTACAGAGTGAAAAATTTTCAAATTAATCTGAGAAATTTTCTAGAAAAATCCAGAAAATTTTATGTTTCAAAGGAAAAAAACATTTTCTACAAAAATCTTTTCTGAGCTCAGAAATTTTGAGATTCTAGTTTGAGATAATAAAGTAGAAAATGTATGTTTTCTGAACATCTTTTGACTTTTCAGCTTTTCTACAAAATTTCTGAGTTTTTTCCCTGCAAACTTTAAACTTTGGTAGCTCAAAACTTTCCAGGTTTTTTAGAATTTTTTTGAGATGAATCTCAAAATTTCTGCGCTCAGAAAAGATTTTTGTAGAAAATGTTTTTTTCCTTTGAAACATAAAATTTTCTGGATTTTTCCAGAAAATTTCTCAGATTAATTTGAAAATTTTTCACTCTATAGTCTTGAATTTCCAAACATTTTTTTCTGGA
>NW_006800338.1:130688-133994 GCF_000485575.1 Poecilia formosa
CATCCAACACATCCAACCGGACATCCAACACATCCAACCAGACATCCAACACATCCAACCAGACATCCAACACATCCAACCAGACATCCAACACATCCAACCGGACATCCAACCGGACATCCAACCAGACATCCAACACATCCAACCGGACATCCAACACATCCAACCGGACATCCAACACATCCAACCAGACATCCAACAAGACATCCAACAAAACAACCAACACATCCAACCAGACATCCAACCACACATCCAACCAGACATCCAACAAAACGTCCAACCAGACATCCAACCACACATCCAACCAGACATCCAACAGACCATCCAACCAGACATCCAAAACATCCAACATATCAAACCAGACATCCAACCAGACATCCAACATATCCAACACATCCAACCGGACATCCAACACATCCAACCAGACATCCAACAAAACCTCCAACACATCCAACCAGACATCCAACAAGACATCCAACAAAACAACCAACACATCCAACCAGACATCCAAGAAGATATCAACAAAACATCCAACCAGACATCCAACCACACATCCAACCAGACATCCAACACACCATCCAACCAGACATCAAACAAGACATCCAACAAAACGTCCAACCAGACATCCAACCACACATCCAACCAGACATCCAACAGACCATCCAACTGGACATCCAAAACATCCAACCAGACCATCCAAACACTCATCCAACAAAATGTCCAACCAGACATCCAACAAAACATCCAACAAAATGTCCAACCATACAACTATACATTAAACCAGACATCCAACCGTACATCCAAATGTACATCCGACCAGACATCCAACCATGTAACTATACATCCAACCATATGTCCATACATTGAACCATCCATCCATCCATCCATCCATCCATCCATCCATCCATCCATCCATCCATCCCTGCTAAATGACTGGGTGAACCTAGCCCCACCCTTGANAACATGGTAAACGAGGCGTTGACTCTAAATTGACCTTATAAGTGGGAGTTTAGCTTGATAACATGATCACACACGCATACACACACATTTTTATGGCTCCACATACACAGGAAATTCTTATTAATCCCAGCCATAATTCTGCAAATCCATCAACTGATCCCTATCTGTGCAAACTGGGCTAATATTAGAGCAGATGCAAAGAAACGTGTGTGTTTACATGCATTTACATATGCGTGTGTGTGTGCGTGTGCGCGTGTGCGTGTGTGTGTGTGTGTGTGTGTGTGTTGCAGTGACGGAAAAACAGTTTTGTAATTACATCTGGAAGTCTCGTTATCAGAAAGCGAGCGGCCGACGGCGAACGCTTTGAAATGCGGCGGCTGAGCGACGCGGCGACGCCCGAACGACGTTCCTGCGCCTGATAAACCAAACGATGTAATTACGTCTATTAGCATTTCTGAAACCGGAGTTCGATTGGCTGCCAGGCGCAAAAAAAAAAAAACAACAACAGGCTGTGAGCTTCTGTTTTTGTTTACAATCATTTTTGGGTTTTAATACGTGTTATTTCAGATTATTGTCCTTCTAAAAGGAGGTTTGTTTGGATTCTGTTGATCTACAACTGAAGGGAGTGAAAACTAAGTTCAGCTTTAACAAAATGCTTTTCACGACTAAAACAAAACAACCAGTAAAGAAACATTCTAGTGGCAAAATTAAAGAGTGATGAACAGTTGGAAAAAATAATCAATATTCCAATTATTAATCAAGAGCAGCTCCAATCAGCTGTGTTTTAGTCTTCATTTGAAGGAAGTCAGTGTTTCAGCTGTTTTGCAGTTTTCTGGAGGATTCACACAACAGCAACAGATCTTTAATGTATCTGAGAAATGTTCTTCAGGTGGCAGAAGGCTGATTTTATAACCGCCTTTATGTGACTCTGAAGGTCCAAACCCAGATTTCATCCTGATCTCTAGTTTCTATTTGCTGTACCTGAAGCTGAATCTAGATTGTTCCAAAAATGATAACTTTAGTTTGGTTATTTTCAGCTGGATAAAGTTGCAGCAAAGGAAAACTTCTGAAAATATTCTGAAATATTAGGAAGTTGGCTTACCTCATGTTTGAACCAGCTGAAGAGCATCCTTTATACCTCTGGCATCTGGGCCAATCAAAACGCAGGAAAGAATGCCTTGTGCCAGCCAATCAGTGACGACCTCTTATGTGTCTTTGAAAAAAAAATAATTCCTGTTTGTGGCTTTCAATGTTTTTAATTTTATAAAGGTAAATTATTTGTTAGGTTTGAAGAGAAGCAGGTCGGTCAAAATGTCTGACAATTTTAAGCTTTTTATTGGATAGCTTTAGGATGTCTTTTTTTATCTCAGAATTTAGATTTTAAATACAGAATTTTGATTTTTACACTGAAAATTTTACATTTTTTCAGAATTTTGAATTTTTTTTCAGAATTCTGACTTTAATTTCAAAATTTTTCCTTAGAGTCAGAATTCTGACATTCTTTTCTCACAATTACACTCAGAATCCAGAATTTTTTTCCCTGAGAATTTTGATTTTATATTCAGAATTCTGACACATTTCCCCCAGAATTCTGACTTTAATCTCAGAATTTTGACTTTTGATCTCAGAATAATTTTTTACCTTTAAATTCATAATTTTGACTTTACACTCAGAATTCAGATTTTTTTCCCCCCAGAACTTTAATCTCAGAATTAAAAACTGAAATCTAACAATTGTTAGATTTCAATTCTTTTGGGGTTTTTTTTTCCCTCTTGGCCCTAATCTCCTTCCGTAGAAATGACCTGGTAACTCTTGCTGATGTCTTTCCGCCTCGCCATCGCCTGTATCCTCCTCCCCAGTGAATCTCCAGGGTTTCTTCTTCTTTTTGTTTGATTCTAACTGCTGCCGTGCGACGCGGTTCGTTTTCCCACACTCCCCCCGTGTGACGGGTGAGGATGTTAGCGGCGGTTTAATTAATACCACAGAAGATCGGCGCTCCGCTCCCCTCGCCGCATCCGGACATTAATCAGAGGTATTTTCAGGGGAAGCAAGGCGGCGCAGGTGCAAATCGTCGGGGGCAGAAGAGGGAGCGTCGGATGATGTATGGAAATACACGGGGAAACCTGATCCGGCCGTCCAATCATCATCCATCACCGCCGGTCGCCGGGCGGAACGCGACGACCGAGGAGCGGCGAGGAGAGAGAATCCAGTCTGGGGTTATAGGAGGCGACGGGACGAACAACACATCCAACCGGACATCCAACACATCCAACCAGACATCCAACCAGACATCCAACTGGACATCCAAAACATCCAACCAGACATCCAACCAGACATCCAACTGGA
>NW_006800338.1:134240-137573 GCF_000485575.1 Poecilia formosa
CATTAATCAGAGGTATTTTCGGGGGAAGCGAGGCGGCGCAGGTGCAAATCGTCGGGGGCAGAGGAGGGAGCGTCAGATGATGTATGGAAATACACGAGGAAACCTGATCCGGCCGTCCAATCATCATCCATCACCCGCCGGTCGCCGGGCGGAACGCGACGACCGAGGAGCGGCGAGGAGAGAGAATCCAGTCTGGGGTTATAGGAGGCGACGGGACGAACAACACATCCAACCGGACATCCAACACATCCAACCAGACATCCAACCAGACATCCAACTGGACATCCAAAACATCCAACCAGACATCCAACCGGACAGCCAGACCATCCAAGCACTTATCCAACAAAATGTCCAACCAGACAACTATACATTAAACCAGACATCGAACCATGTAACTATACATCCAACCATATGTCCATACATTGAACCATGCACCCATCCATCCATCCATCCATCCATCCATCCATCCATCCATCCATCCCTGCTAAATGCCTGGGTGGACCTAGCCCCACCCTTGAGACGCAGCTCCTCCCCCACTCAGCTCCTTCAGACTAGCCAGCAGCAATTAGCAAATACCTGATGGAATCTCATTATAGGAGCTGCTGCTCAGAGAAACGCTGGTAAAAACATTAAAGAGTTAATAGAGGAGCCATGTTGGGATGACTTCCTGGAGGCGGAGCTTCAGAAAGAGCAGGAGTTTCTTAAAGAGACACAAGCCCAATTTCAATGCATTAATTAAATCAGGAAGTAAAATTATTTTGAGTCATATTTGATATACACAGCACTTTTTATAACAACTGAAGTTAAAGTAGTTTCTTGATTATTCTATCGAATTGCACAATGTGCCTGGAAAATGCATAACACTGCCCCTTTAAGTCCTGGTTTCCCAGGATTGTCCCTGTGGTACCTCACATGTGATGAGAAGTTACCTATTGATACAAACAAGCCCTCCATACTGTCCTGACCCCGTATGTAAACTTTAGGTCTCTTTGTGGATCAGTCTAAATCTATTGCAATCATTTCTAACTTTGCTGCTTCCTGGAAGTACTTTCCAGAACTTTCCAGAACTTTCCAGGCTGAGGTAACTGGATGCAAAGCAGTGTCTGAATATAATGAAAGCATGTTTATAGTGAGCTCTCAGCAGGCTGTAGCTTTAGCATCCGCTCTGTTCATTAGCATGATGTCTGAGCGCGCTCATTACGAGGCTGCTGATTGGTGCAGCAGCGGAGCGGCTAAGCTGCTGCTAATGCGGGGGAAGGTTAGCCTCCTCAGGTTGCTCTGACATGGCCGCTAATCTCACTGCCGGTTCGCCTTTTAATTTAATTACATCTAACTGTGTTAATATTTCATTAAAGTATTAGCTGTGTTTTAATCAGACCCGGGCGCCGCTCGCCGTCAGCTGCTTCCCTTCCTCCAGAGATTTCCTCCATGCCTCCACCCTGACAGGAGCTGCGGCTCCACCGCGCTGCAGCAGCGGCCGCTGCAGCTGCAGCAGCAGCTCCACCGCGCTGCAGCAGCAGTAATGCATGGCTGTCGGGGAAAAGCCAGGATGAATGCAGATGAGACGTTTTGTGCGCTGCGTCTCTCCACAGGCCGCAGCAGATGTCTGCTGTCAGGGTGAGGAGCGTCAAGTCCTGCCATATTTTAATATTTAACGATTCATCTCATTCTGATTCATGAAACACGCAAACACAGCCGCAGCAGCCAATCAGCAGCAAGCCGCCGGCAGGACGCGCCGCCATCAGCATGTCAGAGCAGGACGACCTTCACTGCAGCCAAGGTCACTGACCAGAACTCCAGAACACGGCTGATGCTCCGGATCCTCACCGGATCCTCACCGGATCCTGACTGGATCCTGACTGAACCAGTAAGGATCGTTATTGGTTCTGGATCATCTGCTGTTACTTTAATGGTAATAGCTGGTTAATAACTGGTTAATAACTGGTTAATAACTGGTTAATAACTGGTGTCTGCCTGGGGTAGATGTAACGTCAGTGATGAACGCTGAGCAGCGGAGTGTGAATGCACAGAATCGTCTCACACACTCCTGGATCAATGTGTGTGTAGTGATATGTGAAGCCGTGACACGCAGATGGAGCCGTCTGCACCTGCAGCTCCTCTGGGACCCGAATGTGTCACAGCAACACCTGAACGAGACCTGTCAGCGTTTCTTCATCAGCAGCTCGTCATCCTCCCTCTAACTCCTTTATTTTAGTTTTAATTTGTCTCTTCATTCTCTCTGCTCTCACGTTTTCTGTGATTCAGAAACTGGAGATTTTAAACTACATGCGGTCAAAGTTTGGTAGTAACTAATTACATTTTCTTCAATAACGTTTTTAAAAAAAATACTTTTAGGAGTATTTTTACGATGCTGTAATTTTCACTTTTACTTCAGTAAAAGACAAACTGGTGTAAATCTCCAGTTGTGTCTGTAAAGCTGCTATAAACAACCAGATAATCAGAAAACATCAGGAGTTAAAGTGTCACGACCGGAGGAAACGTTTGTCACAACACCAAAGACTGACTGAATGAATGAATGAGTGAATGAATGAGTGAATGAATGAATGAATATATGAATGACGGACTGAATGAATGAGTGAATGAATGAATGAATGAATGAATGAATGAATATATGAATGACGGACTGAATNAATGAATGAATGAATATATGAATGACGGACTGAATGAATGAGTGAATGAATGAATGAATGAATGAATGAATGAATATATGAATGACGGACTGAATTAATGAATGAATGAATGAATGAATGAATGAATGAATGAATGAATGAACGAACGAATGAATGAATGAATGAATGAATGAATGAATGAATGAATGAATAAATGAATGAATGAACGAATGAATGAATGAATATATGAATGAATGAATGAATGAATATATGAATGACTGACTGAATGAATGAATGAATGAACGAATGAATGAACGAATGAATGAACGAATGAATGAATGAATAAATGAATGAATGAATGAATATATGAATGACTGACTGAATGAATGAATGAATGAATGAATGAATGAACGAATGAATGAACGAATGAATGAACGAATGAATGAATGAATGAATGAATGAATGAATGAATGAATGAACGAACGAATGAATGAATGAATAAATGAATGAATGAATGAATGAATGAATGACCTGAGCCTCTAAAGACGAAACCAGAAAACTGGTGATAAATGCTGGAAAGCATCTGAACAGGACGACTTGATAAACCATGGAGCACGAACACACAGGCTTACTGCCACCGACGTGTTGAAGCTTATGTTGTTTCACACACACGCACACACACACACACACACACACACACACA
>NW_006800338.1:137678-140017 GCF_000485575.1 Poecilia formosa
ACACACACACACACACACACACACACACACGCACACCCGCTGGCTGCCAGGAGGAAGCGGAGAGGTGCTTTAACGTGAATTTCCTCATGTGAATAAAATGTTTTCCTGTGAAAAACTTGATTCCAACCGAAGGTGTGGAGACGCAGTGAGAGGAGCGGCAACGTTTCAGGGTTTCATCATTTGGAAAGTTTTCAGTGCACGACTGAAGTCCAAAGAACCAAACTCTGGTCCTCCAGACCTCAGTCTGGGTTCAGATGGACTGAAATCTGGTTGATTTGAATGTGAACGCCAAGCGGACTGGAGACTGCTCCAAAAGCAGGAAGTGGACTACAGCACAGGGCATTCTGGGTAAATACAACCAAAACATAAGCTAGCTTTAGCCTAGCGCTAGCTGGAGAAATGTTTTGAGAAACAGCTAAAATCTGACGCCTCCATCTTGTTTCCACCTGGTGAAGCAGGAAGTTGCTCTCAGCGTCTTCTGAGGTTTTTTGTCGTTTCCTTCAGTGGTTCTTGGTGCAGAGACTCGTTTGAGTTGGTGACTAAACAAATGTTGGAATAAACCAATCAGAAGCTTACCAAGCTGTGACATCATCAGGACTTTACCACGTCACTTAAATGAACTCTGATTTTGGTGTATGTAAACTTCTGGACGAATCTAAGTGATTCTGAATGACAGGTCTGGGCTCTCCATGCAGAACAGAACCAGAACCAGGCTGAACAGAACCTCTGTGTGTAATCAGCAGGAAACCGGGTCAGAGTCCCAGGCTGGAACTGGAAATGTTCTGCTGGTGAAAGCAGCAGCAAAACGCTCTGAATTCTGGCTTTTTATTTTAGTTTCATTATTGGGTCACTGAAGGCTTTTTGTCCTGGAAATAGGAGCACACACACACACACACACACACACACACACACACACACACACACACACACACAGAAGAAGCCCCTGCTGTCGACAGAAACAACAGTTCAACAAACAACTGAAACACAAAGCGCCGCTCCTTTGGATTTAACAACCAGGAGAGGGGAAGTGTTGGGAAAACTGGGTCACACACACACACACACGCACACACACACACACACCTGTGATTCTGCACCTTTTCTCTGTGCTTCTGATAACTGAACCCAGATTACTACTTTGAGAGGTGTTTTGCAGTCCGCTCCGCTTCAGTCCGACTCCGGTCCGTTTGTCTGGAAAGTCCGGTTCGGTTTGGAGGTGTGAACGCTAATGGAACTCCGGTTCAGGAAAACCAGCTTCAACATCGAGACAGGTGCTATGGGATGGTTTACAGCAGGTGTCAAACTCGAGGCCCGGGGGCCAAATGTGGCCCGCCACAACTTCTCTTTAGGCCCTCGAGATTTCAGACGCCAAATCAGTCGCTCCAGGTTTTCAGATTCCTTGATCATGGATTTTTCATGCTGGTGCATAGCAGTGAGTTTGTTACAATTTATTTTATTTATTTTTTGTTGCAAAAATGGGTTTAAGTGATACTAACTCCCACCTGCAGGGGGAGTGTTTCCTACCTTTACTCCATGGCTGCCTCAGCTTTACCTGATGTGGAAATACATTCTGTAATTAATGTGGCAGCTAAAAGAACATGTTCCATTTAATGTCGTCGATGACCACAAATATTTTTAAATTAGCACCACAAAAATAATCACAAAATCTACGACTGATGTGAAAAGATGTCAGAATTATTTAACTTTAAGAATCGAATGCAGACACGGCCATTTATTAGCAATTTAAGAGCTTATTAAAGGCTTTTTATCAGCCACAAACTGGCCCCTTAAGAACATTCAAGATGTTGATCAAAATGAGTTCAACACCAACGCTTTAGACCAAAGCTGATCCATTTATTAGAATGGCCTAGCCAAAGTCCAGACCCAGAACAAACTGAGAGTCTGTGAGGACTTGAACTGATCCAGATGTTTTCTAATCCTGAGCTGGCAGAGACAAAACCCAGACAGGAATGATTTGATAAATCAAAGGCCGCATACACATGCACACCGCACTTTCCAGATATTTATGCTTAAAAAATAAATAAAATTATGAATAAAACTGGGTCAGAGACTTTCACTCGTTTTGGTTAATAAATTACATCGATCTTAACACAACTAATCGTTTTGTTATTTTTTATTTTCTTGCTTACAAAGGTTCCACCTTTGTTTCTGGTACGACCGTAAATCTGACGCACAGCTACATCCGCTAATAACAAAGCTAAACGTTGTTGGGTTCAATTCACAGCAGCTCTAAATCTCTGTCCATCATCCATCCATCCATCCATCATCCATCCATCCATCCATCCATCCATCCATCCATCCATCCATCCATCCATCCATCC
>NW_006800338.1:144553-154069 GCF_000485575.1 Poecilia formosa
CTCTCTCTCTCTCTCTCTCTCTCTCTCTCTCTCTCTCTCTTTCTCTCTTTCTCTCTCTCTCTCTATGTCTCCCTCTCTCTCTTTCTCTCTCTCTCTCTCTCTGTCATTTGCAGGAAAAATGAACTTTTTAGATTTCCAGTAGTACAACATTTTGACTTTGAACTCTTTAATCATTGGTAATTTTAGCTTAAAAATATTTGACTTTAACTTCTATCATTTATTTAACTATTTATTGTTAGTTTTCTTCGTAGTTTCCAGTGAGATGAAGCTGCATATAAATAACACATTTATTTTTATTAATGCTTTGCTGCTAAATCTGATCAGTTTGACCTGATTGGAGGTCAGAGGTCATCAGAGGTTTCTGTCTGAAAGCAGGCACCTGTGGTCAGCGCAGTGTGTGTGTGTGTGTGTGTGTGTGTGTGTGTGGCCCCTCCCTGCTGCAGGTCTTCCAGCTCCAGATGTTCCTGAGTTTTTCCACATGCCGACTCCAAACCAAAACCAGAGGGTTTCCCAGAATACATCATGAAGCTGCAGAGAAGCAGTGAAGCAACCGAACGCATCGCCGTGGAAACACGAAACTATCAGACGAGTTCAGTCATTTCAGCTTCACTAACGGAGGAAGTGACGTTTGGCCGTTTTCAGTTTTTTCTCCGTAAACGTTGAAGATCTCAGCTGCTTCACCTGGAGCAGCAGCTGACGTCAGAACCGAACCGCAGCAGAACCACAGAGCTTTGATGGCTCACTCCTCTCTGTTAGAGCGCTCACACACACACACACACACACACACACACACACTTAGCCTGTAATTTGTCTGTGGTTTATTTGCTCTCTCTGGATAAGCTGAACTGTCAGATGAGTGAAACCGTGGAAAACACAGAATTTCTCCAGGTTATTGGATTTTAGAGACTTTAACCTGTTAGCGGCATTAGCGGCATTAGTGGCATTAGCGGCGTTAGCAGCGTTAGCTGCATTAGCGGCGTTAGCAGTGTTAGCGTCTAGGATCAAACTGAAGAGAGAAGTTTTAAATTTCAAAAGAAAACTTTGATTTATGTGTGTTTTCTGAAAATTAATATTTAATTATGCACATTCCAGCTAGAAAAAACACAATTAGCTTAAAATCTTTATAACTAGATTTTTTTTAAACTAATATCTACAAATGACTACATTAAAAAAAAAACATCTAATGAACAGATTAAAATCTAGTTGTTCACCACTAGCTTAAAAGTTACCTATGCTAATGCTAAAAGGCTAAACATAAACATGAATTAGCAATTAGCAGGAGCTAATGTTGACACCTGTCAGGTGTTATGTCGCCCTCCACTGGGCCAAATCTGTTACTGCAGCACAGATGTTGAACTTTATTCAGCTGAATGAAGTTTGAATTTAACCAGAAAACATAATTTAGTGTCCAGAGAGACCAGGAGAGGGAAAATGAAAACATGTCCAGCTTGAGCTGTTCAGTCTGAACTAGATGATCTGAAATGTTTCTGTTGTTTTATTTAACTTTGATATTTAAAATGTCTCCAAATCCAGAGTTAAAAGTTTGTTATAATTTAAAGTTACTGATGTTTGAGATGTGACTCTGCATCATTATGCTATTATATTAATATTATCGTTTATCGCGATAACTTCTGGGACAGTTTATCGTCCAGAAACATTTATGATCATGACTGTCGTATAAACAGAATCCCAAAACTCGTTTATTTTTTATCATTTTGTGATTAATTTCACAAATCAACTAGAAAAAACTTGAAAATTTGTGAGCTAATTTTTTTTTTAGATTATTCTCAGAAAGTTTATAGAAATTACTTTGAGTTGTAATTTGCTCCATCTAAACATGTAAAAGATTTTGAAGTCAGTGTTGAACTTTTTTAGAAAAAAACTTGAAAATTCTTCGAGCTCCAAAAGTCGTAAAAGTTCAAGAAAATAACTCGGAAATTTTGAGATTCATGTCTCATATTTTCTACAGAAAACTTGCAAAGTTTAACATTTTTCACTTCTGAAATTGTTAATAATTTCTAGTTTTAGCTTAAAAATATTCAGTTTTAACTTTTATCAGCTATTTAAAAGTATTTCTTTTTAGATTTTCACAATTTTTCCAGCTGCTGCCACATAAAAATACATTTTCTGTGGAAAGAAAACAAAACTTTACTAATCGTCTCTCTGAAGAAACATTTTACTGAAGAAATTATTCAGTCTGTTGATTTGTTGAATTAAATTTTTTAACAATCAGGTGACAGCAGATCATTTCCCTGCAGATCCGATCCGGTTTGGGATCTCAGCTCCGGTTTGGGATCTCAGCTCCGGTTTGGGATCTCAGCTCCGGTTTGGGATACCAGCTCCGGTTTGGGATTCCAGCTCCGGTTTGGGATACCAGCTCCGGTTTGGGATCTCAGCTCCGGTTTGGGATTCCAGCTCCGGTTTGGGATTCCAGCTCCAGTTTGGGATCTCAGCTCCAGTTTGGGATCTCAGCTCCGGTTTGGGATCCCAGCTCCGGTTTGGGACCTCAGCTCCGGTTTGGGATCTCAGCTCCGGTTTGGGATACCATCTCCGGTTTGGGATACCAGCTCCGGTTTGGGATCTCAGCTCCAGTTTGGGATACCATCTCCGGTTTGGGATACCAGCTCCGGTTTGGGATCTCAGCTCCAGTTTGGGATCCCAGCTCCGGTTTGGGATCTCAGCTCCGGTTTGGGATCTCAGCTCCGGTTTGGGATTCCAGCTCCGGTTTGGGATTCCAGCTCCGGTTTGGGATCCCAGCTCCGGTTTGGGATCCCAGCTCCGGTTTGGGATCTCAGCTCCGGTTTGGGATCCCAGCTCCGGTTTGGGATTCCAGCTCCGGTTTGGGATCCCAGCTCCGGTTTGGGATTCCAGCTCCAGTTTGGGATTCCATCTCCGGTTTTTCACGCCTTGCTTCTCGTCTGGGGTGAAAATTCGCCCGAAGGGAGCCGCTTTCCTTCCCGCTCTGAGCTTCTCACCTTTCCTCGTCACTCCTGACACGTTTCCCTCCAAGGTGTGCCGCGGCTCACACGTCCCAGGCAGGAAACGATAACGAGCTTCGCAGAGAAATTCTTCGCCTGCGCCGTTTATTTTCAGACCAGATGAAAAGTTTTGGCTGCTTCGGTTCCAACAAGTCAGAAAGGAGGGAAGAAAATGGAAATATGTTCACTTCCTATCAAAACAGTGAAGTTATAAATTGTTATTCAGTCAGAGGTTGCTGTAGCAGAGGAGTTCAAAGTGCGGTTCGAGGGCCATTTGTGGCCCATAAACTGATTTCGTGCGGCCCACAACTGCATTTCAATAATGACACAAATTTGTGCCATAGATTCAGATGGAGAGTTTTAATTGTATTCAGGGTGAAAAGTTTTTATTTTCTTACACAGGAAAATAACAAATGCAGCACAAAGTGTTCATGTCTTTATAACCAAGTTTTAACAAAACAAAACTTTTACTGAAAATCCAAATATTCTGCATCCAAATCAGATTTTTTCTTTCTTAAACTTTGTTATGTAAGACAAACGTTTATTCTGCCACATTCACAGGAATGTTAGTTAATTTGTGTTGTTCAAATAAATTTAATTATAAAAAGTATAGCGCTTTAGCTTTAGCATTAGCGTAGCTAGCTTTATAGTTAGCAGTGTCCACCACTGGCGTTCAGACATGTTTCTGCAGGTCTCATTTTTCTCCACATAATCGTTCCATGTTTTACTCACAAGTGTTTTGCAGGCTAACAAAATGGCCGCCTACTGGCACATCTACAGTTAGTTTTCTCACATGTTTGGCTCTAAAATGAAGCTTTAAGTTAATTATTTAGATAATTTAATGACAGTATTTGATCTAAGCTCTTTGTTTTGACACAAAAAGAAAAACTGTGAAAGTGTTTTCTTACGTGTTGACTTTATGCTCACAAACAGCTGAGGTCTTTTTTTTTCCAGTAAGAATCCCTTAGGTCACGTGTGTCAAACCCGAGGCCTGGGGGCCAAATGCGGCCCGCCGTAGATTATTATGTGGCCCTCAACTGGAACACATAAAAACAACTTCAGAAATTAACTGTGTTTAAATCTTATTTTATCAATCAAATCAAATAGTTTTTTATCAATATTCTACTGAATTACATCATTGTGAAAAGAGATTCAAAATTATTTAACTTTAAGAAGAACTCGTTGAATTCAGAGGCAGATTATTCATATTTTATTTGGTATTTAATGGGTTTTAGATGTGTTCAGATTAAAGGAGTTTTCCTGAAATCACATCATTTCCTGTTTACAGTAAACGACGAATCAGAGTCCATATATGGTATCCACTTCCTTTCTTTAAATCAGACGCGGCTGGAAACGTTTTTCTAAATTCACATCTGTCTGAAAACTGATGGAAAAGACGATTATGATTTATTTATATTTCATGTTTATGGTGCTGATGGCAGCTTGAGAGAGCAGAAATGTTGACAGAATCATGAAAATAAACCGTAATAAAAGAGTCACATTTTATCATAACCCTAAAGGAAAGCAGGAGTGTGTGTGTGTGTGTGTGTGTGTGTGTGTGTGTGTGTGTGTGTGTGTGTGTGTGTGTGTGTGTGTGTGTGTGTGTGTGTGTCCCCTCAGGCTGAAGCAGGTTGTGGAAATCTGTATTCCATTAACTGGTTTAGCTGGGATCCAGCCCTCCTCACCCGTCTTTGGTGCGCTGATGCTCACAACCTGCTGCAAAGCCACATCTGGTTGTTCAAAGGCTCTGCCATGTGTGTGTGTGTGTGTGTGTGTGTGTGTGTGTGTGTGCATGTGTGCGTGTGTGTGTGTGTGTGAGACTCCAACCAAGCTGCTGCTTTTTATAGCCTGGTTCTGAAAACAGCCGAGACGCAACAAACACCATGTTTACCTTCCTCTGTTCACTGCCACGTGTGTGTGTGTGTGNTGTAGGTATTTTCCCAGCAGCTGCCAGCAATCTTTGCAAAGTGCCTTGGTGTGCCTCTCTCGCACACATCGCCTCACACAAACACACATTATTAAAACCATTAGTTGGTGTGAAACAATGTTTTTCCTGTGCCTCAGAGCGCTGCGCTCATGTACAGTAGGTGTGTGTTGACGTGTGTGTGCGCGGCCAGCGGAGCAGGAATGCACACATGAACCTATAAAAGGAAAAGGTTAATGAAAAGCAGGAGCTGTGTTCACGGCGTGCATGTGGGACGGAGCAGCTTGTTATTTAAGGCGAGCTTTGAAAAGTAACAATTAGCCGTTTGCTTTCCAGCGCTGTGGAGACGCTGGTGTTGAGCTTTCTGTCACCACCTTGGTGCAAATTTAAAAACCGTTCAGCGATGCGATAACCCAGCTTTTCACGTTATCTGAAGATAAACTCACCGCTTGTAGATGCAGATATTCAGCTGAAGGTGTTTAATATCTGATCTGGTTTTACTGGGGACTAAAACTGCAACATCTGAGTCAAACCAACCTGTTCCCCTCCTGGCCTGTGGGGGCGCTGCACCAAGAACCACTGAAGGAAACGACACAAAAACCTCTGAAGACACTGAGAGCAACTTCCTTCTTCACCAGATGGAAACAAGATGGAGGCGTCAGATTTTAGCGGTTGGAGGATTTCTCTTTAGTCGTTGGCTAAAGACCAGGAGCCATTTCTGCTGCTAGCGCTAGGCCAGTGGTTTCCAAACATTTTCTGCACCCCCCTATGGATTACAAATGGCTGTCTGGTTGAAACGACGCGTGTGACGGGGGTGTGGGGGGGAATTAATGTACGTAACTGAAAATAGACACCAACATCGGTAGCCTACAAGCTACTTGTTAAGCTTAAGGTTCTGTATTGATATTAGCTAGTCATCTGTTAGCTAACATTAGCTAGTCATCTTTTAGCTAACATTAGCTAGTCATCTGTTAGCTAACATTACCTGCATCCAACAGCTTTACTCAACTCAGTCGGTTAGTTTGGAGGGAAAAACTGTGAAAAGTTCTTTGCGTTTTGCTGGTTTGCTGCCGTGATTCTAACACAAACCTACGTAGCTCCGCCCAGCAGCAGCAGGTCTCCTTCACAGGTGGAAACCCAGCGCGAGCGTCGTAGCGCTCATGTTGCGTTTAGAGGCGGCTCGGAAAAACACGGATTAAACAGTTTTAACTGCTGATAAAAGTGACAGAGGACACAGATATGGGAAGTGTGGAAGCCTCTACTGTATAAAATTGACAGGAATAACAGAGAGTTGGCCATTCTAAGGTAAAAACCCAGCGCATACAGTGTTCATGTTTTTTTTTGTTTTTTTCATTCAGACGGCTTCCCGCGCCCCCCCTGCAATGACACGGCGCCCCCCCAGGGGGCGCGCCCCACAGTTTGGGAACCTCTGCGCTAGGCTAACATGTTAGCTTTGGTTGTGTTTACCCAGAATGTCCTGCGCTTTAATCCACTTCCTGCTTTTGGAGCGGCCTCTGGTCCGCTTGGCGTGAACTCAGGTTCAAACCGAACCCAGACTGAGTTTTGTGATCTGATTTTTTAGCCTGAAGCTAAACATTTCTGATCCAGGCTAACGGATTCAGAGTCCTCATGTTTAGTACTCAGAATATGGATACCTAAAAACCAATATTAGCTCAAATTTACCAACAGATTTACCTTTCAGGTGTGAGTTATTTCTGGTAGCCTGGTGCGAAAATGTCACCCAGTTTTTATCTGTTGGACCTGAGCTGGTGCTGCCGAGGCCACAAATGTTTTCCTGAACGCGTTGCGTCATGGATGTTGTGTCTTCCTTTTGTTTGGGCTCATGCTGACCAGCAGAACCTTCTGGATCCGTCTCAGCTTTCGCTCCCGACCTTGGACTGATTTTAATGTTACAAAATGAAAACAATGAACAACAGATCACATATGATATTGTCACCTTTAAAAACCACTAGAAAACAATACAGATTAAATGTTTTGTTTAATTTTAAAATAAACAAAACAGTTAACATTTTTTTTAATTAAAAATTAAGTTAGCCACCTTTATTTTTGGAAGGATAACTTGGTATTAGCTTGACAGGTAAATCTCATCTCAACATGACAAGTTCACAATCACTACAGCCAGTTAGCTAACTATGTAGCTTACTATTATATTTAAAGCTTTCTAGCTTCTCTCCAACTAAATTAATAGTTTGCTTTTCAACATGTTGACAACCAGCTAGCTTATATATTCAAAACTTGTCAGGTTCAGCATCACTGCTAAATCAAATGTTTGGGTTTTACTAGCTAGCTTAATTTAGGTTAGCTGTCACAAGATGTTTGCTCTCTGTCTTTGCTAGCTGAATACTTCCCAATATTAGTTCACTGTGAGCTAATAAATTTAAGCTAGCTAGCCAGGCAGAGAAATACCAACATGATTAGTTAGCAATCACTACAGCCAAGGCAGTAAGCTAAAGCTAGATCACTAATTAGCTGGTTAGCACAAACAACACAGCTTATTAGCAAATTATAAGCTTTTGGGCTAACTAGCTATTCTTTAACTAGTTGGATAGTTTGATTATTTGTGGTAAATATTTTTTGTTCTCACGTTCTGAGCCAGCTAACAACTTGGCTAAATAATTTCAAAACTTATCAGGTTCACGGTCTTGTTTCCAAGCCAAATCTAAATATTAATTTCTGTTAGCTTTCACAACAAGTTAGCTGGTTGGCTCCCTTATCAGTTAAATAGATTATATTTGTATTTTGTTTTAACCTAACTTTAAAATAAATTTTCCTTATCATTATTGTTATATTGCTTTATTTAAATTAATTATACAGCACTTTGGCCAACATCTGATGTTTTTTTGTGCTATTTAAATAAATTGACAATAGCATTTAATACATCACTACATTATTTCAGAGGACTTGGTGAAATAAGAGGCTTAAGTTGGTTAGCTAAACCTTTTTGTTTTCCAACTAGCTGGCTAGCTAGCTAGTGATTTGTAGAGCTAACTTAGTTTCAATCTGATTTAAATCCCTGCGGTTTCTGCGCTAAGCTTAATATTTCTGAAGCTGTCGAGCGATTTGACAAGCTAGCTCGTTTTGAACACATTATTATTATTTCAAATAAAAAACGGCATTTTTGTGCACATAAAATCTGATTGTAATGAAACTGACAATAATAAAAAGTCTAAAGTATTTCAGTGAAAAATAAAAAAAGACCAGCCAGAGATTATCTGCAATCTGCTCATTTACAGCTCGCACATATAGAAGCACAAACACGTTTTGATGAGTTGTTGGAAGCTAAGATTTCCAACAATGAGTGACCTTTTGTTTAAATATCAACAGGCAGATGGCGCTCCGCCGCGCGGCAGCCAAAACTCTGAGTCTGGGCTTTTACTGAGAGGAAGCAGCTAAAAATAAATCTGCTCAGCGACGGATCTAAAAAACCTGAAAACACTCAGAGCATCGAGGCAGAAACCTGCAACTCACCTGGAGGACCACAGACCCTAGTGCACATTCAGATCTAAAGATTTTATTTTCATAAAGAGGAAAATGCAAATTAATCAGCATGAATGTAGCAGGAAAATATGCAGATTTAGCAGCTAATTTTCTATCAGGTTGATGATTAAAAATTACAATTAACCTGCAGAACAACGAGATTTATTTAAACCAGAAGGAATGTGAAAACAGTAAATTTATTATGGATGTCCAACATGTGGCCCGGGGGCCATTTGTGGCCCTCTGGATCATTTTGTTTGGCCCCTCTGCCATAGTGGAAATTTTTACAGACCAAACAGAATCAGAATGTTTTCATCAGTTCTTCAGTATTTCTTTTTACACAATACTTTTTTACTCTGGAGTAAAGTTTCTGTATATTTGAAGTAACTTAGATGAATAAAAACAAACACACTTATAGTTTTTGTAGGGTTATAATGAAAGAAACAGATTTGGAAATATATTTTATATAAATTATTTTCATCTTGATCCTTAAAATACCAAAAGTTCACATAAGTTTGTATTTTAGTCCATCAGATGATGCTTTTAGTACAGATATGTTGAAGTAAATCTACTTTTACTAGTTAATGTTTAGCTCAGTTTAATCTTCTGAAACACTGAATTGTGCCAAACATGCAACATGTTAGTAAATCATGAAAACTTGATGTTTGTAAATCTCTGGTGACTCTCAGTAAATCAGCTCCTGGTTCTGATCCAGTTCCTGACCTGCTAGTCGCCGCACTTTGTCCCGGCGGCCATCTTTTATTGCCGGCTGCAGCTCAGCGTTTCCTCTGAAGTGGTTCTGATCTTTTTATGTCGCTTCTGAGCCGCCGCAGCTCCAAATAAACACACTTCACTCAGGAACCACAAAGGCCCAAACCAAACCCAACGCCGCTGCCTCCGTTTCAGGAGGATTCAGCATCAACCGCTGCTTTTCCTCCCAGAATGCCTTGCAGCGGCGTTCGCCTCTCTTCCTGCTTTGTGTTTGCTGACTCAGCAGCGTCACTTTAAGCCTCCACACACATGATGACACACACTTTGACACACACGATGACAACACACACTTCGACACATGGCATTGCGTTAGCTAGTCGTTGCGTTAGCTAGGGGTGGGGTTAG
>NW_006800338.1:154079-160035 GCF_000485575.1 Poecilia formosa
GGTTTGCAGCTCCGGTTTGGGATCCCGGCTCTGGTTTGCAGCTCCGGTTTGGGATCCCAGCTCCGGTTTGCAGCTCCGGTTTGGGATTCCAGCTCCGGTTTGCAGCTCCGGTTTGGGATCCCAGCTCCGGTTTGCAGCTCCGGTTTGGGATTCCAGCTCCGGTTTGCAGCTCCGGTTTGGGAACCCAGCTCCGGTTTGGGATTCCAGCTCTGGTTTGGGATTCCAGCTCCGGTTTGGGATTCCAGCTCCGGTTTTTCACGCCTTGCTTCTCGTCTGGGGTGAAAATTCGCCCGAAGGGAGCCGCTTTCCTTCCCGCTCTGAGCTTCTCACCTTTCCTCGTCACTCCTGACACGTTTCCCTCCAAGGTGTGCCGCGGCTCACACGTCCCAGGCAGGAAACGATAACGAGCTTCGCAGAGAAATTCTTCGCCTGCGCCGTTTATTTTCAGACCAGATGAAAAGTTTTGGCTGCTTCGGTTCCAACAAGTCAGAAAGGAGGGAAGAAAATGGAAATATGTTCACTTCCTATCAAAACAGTGAAGTTATAAATTGTTATTCAGTCAGAGGTTGCTGTAGCAGAGGAGTTCAAAGTGCGGTTCGAGGGCCATTTGTGGCCCATAAACTGATTTCGTGCGGCCCACAACTGCATTTCAATAATGACACAAATTTGTGCCATAGATTCAGATGGAGAGTTTTAATTGTATTCAGGGTGAAAAGTTTTTATTTTCTTACACAGGAAAATAACAAATGCAGCACAAAGTGTTCATGTCTTTATAACCAAGTTTTAACAAAACAAAACTTTTACTGAAAATCCAAATATTCTGCATCCAAATCAGATTTTTTCTTTCTTAAACTTTGTTATGTAAGACAAACGTTTATTCTGCCACATTCACAGGAATGTTAGTTAATTTGTGTTGTTCAAATAAATTTAATTATAAAAAGTATAGCGCTTTAGCTTTAGCATTAGCGTAGCTAGCTTTATAGTTAGCAGTGTCCACCACTGGCGTTCAGACATGTTTCTGCAGGTCTCATTTTTCTCCACATAATCGTTCCATGTTTTACTCACAAGTGTTTTGCAGGCTAACAAAATGGCCGCCTACTGGCACATCTACAGTTAGTTTTCTCACATGTTTGGCTCTAAAATGAAGCTTTAAGTTAATTATTTAGATAATTTAATGACAGTATTTGATCTAAGCTCTTTGTTTTGACACAAAAAGAAAAACTGTGAAAGTGTTTTCTTACATGTTGACTTTATGCTCACAAACAGCTGAGGTCTTTTTTTTTCCAGTAAGAATCCCTTAGGTCACGTGTGTCAAACCCGAGGCCTGGGGGCCAAATGCGGCCCGCCGTAGATTATTATGTGGCCCTCAACTGGAACACATAAAAACAACTTCAGAAATTAACTGTGTTTAAATCTTATTTTATCAATCAAATCAAATAGTTTTTTATCAATATTCTACTGAATTACATCATTGTGAAAAGAGATTCAAAATTATTTAACTTTAAGAAGAACTCGTTGAATTCAGAGGCAGATTATTCATATTTTATTTGGTATTTAATGGGTTTTAGATGTGTTCAGATTAAAGGAGTTTTCCTGAAATCACATCATTTCCTGTTTACAGTAAACGACGAATCAGAGTCCATATATGGTATCCACTTCCTTTCTTTAAATCAGACGCGGCTGGAAACGTTTTTCTAAATTCACATCTGTCTGAAAACTGATGGAAAAGACGATTATGATTTATTTATATTTCATGTTTATGGTGCTGATGGCAGCTTGAGAGAGCAGAAATGTTGACAGAATCATGAAAATAAACCGTAATAAAAGAGTCACATTTTATCATAACCCTAAAGGAAAGCAGGAGTGTGTGTGTGTGTGTGTGTGTGTGTGTGTGTGTGTGTGTGTGTGTGTGTGTGTGTCCCCTCAGGCTGAAGCAGGTTGTGGAAATCTGTATTCCATTAACTGGTTTAGCTGGGATCCAGCCCTCCTCACCCGTCTTTGGTGCGCTGATGCTCACAACCTGCTGCAAAGCCACATCTGGTTGTTCAAAGGCTCTGCCATGTGTGTGTGTGTGTGTGTGTGTGTGTGTGTGTGTGTGTGTGTGTGCGTGTAGGTATTTTCCCAGCAGCTGCCAGCAATCTTTGCAAAGTGCCTTGGTGTGCCTCTCTCGCACACATCGCCTCACACAAACACACATTATTAAAACCATTAGTTGGTGTGAAACAATGTTTTTCCTGTGCCTCAGAGCGCTGCGCTCATGTACAGTAGGTGTGTGTTGACGTGTGTGTGCGCGGCCGGCGGAGCAGGAATGCACACGTGAACCTATAAAAGGAAAAGGTTAATGAAAAGCAGGAGCTGTGTTCACGGCGTGCATGTGGGACGGAGCAGCTTGTTAAGGCGAGCTTTGAAAAGTAACAATTAGCCGTTTGCTTTCCAGCGCTGTGGAGACGCTGGTGTTGAGCTTTCTGTCACCACCTTGGTGCAAATTTAAAAACCGTTCAGCGATGCGATAACCCAGCTTTTCACGTTATCTGAAGATAAACTCACCGCTTGTAGATGCAGATATTCAGCTGAAGGTGTTTAATATCTGATCTGGTTTTACTGGGGACTAAAACTGCAACATCTGAGTCAAACCAACCTGTTCCCCTCCTGGCCTGTGGGGGCGCTGCACCAAGAACCACTGAAGGAAACGACACAAAAACCTCTGAAGACACTGAGAGCAACTTCCTTCTTCACCAGATGGAAACAAGATGGAGGCGTCAGATTTTAGCAGTTGGAGAATTTCTCTTTAGTCGTTGGCTAAAGACCAGGAGCCATTTCTGCTGCTAGCGCTAGACTAGCATGTTAGCTTTGGTTGTGTTTACCCAGAATGTCCTGCGCTTTAATCCACTTCCTGCTTTTGGAGCGGTCTCTGGTCCACTTGGCGTGAACTCAGGTTCAAACTGAACCCAGACTGAGTTTTGTGATCTGGTTTTTTTAGCCAGAAGCTAAACATTTCTGGTCCAGGCTAACGGATTCAGAGTCCTCATGTTTAGTACTCAGAATATGGATACCTAAAAACCAATATTAGCTCAAATTTACCAACAGATTTACCTTTCAGGTGTGAGTTATTTCTGGTAGCCTGGTGCGAAAATGTCACCCAGTTTTTATCTGTTGGACCTGAGCTGGTGCTGCCGAGGCCACAAATGTTTTCCTGAACGCGTTGCGTCATGGATGTTGTGTCTTCCTTTTGTTTGGGCTCATGCTGACCAGCAGAACCTTCTGGATCCGTCTCAGTTTCACTCCCGACCTTGGACTGATTTTAATGTTACAAAATGAAAACAATGAACAACAGATCACATATGATATTGTCACCTTTAAAAACCACTAGAAAACAATACAGATTAAATGTTTTGTTTAATTTTAAAATAAACAAAACAGTTAACATTTTTTTTAATTAAAAATTAAGTTAGCCACCTTTATTTTTGGAAGGATAACTTGGTATTAGCTTGACAGGTAAATCTCATCTTAACATGACAAGTTCACAATCACTACAGCCAGTTAGCTAACTATGTAGCTTACTATTATATTTAAAGCTTTCTAGCTTCTCTCCAACTAAATTAATAGTTTGCTTTTCAACATGTTGACAACCAGCTAGCTTATATATTCAAAACTTGTCAGGTTCAGCATCACTGCTAAATCAAATGTTTGGGTTTTACTAGCTAGCTTAATTTAGGTTAGCTGTCACAAGATGTTTGCTCTCTGTCTTTGCTAGCTGAATACTTCCCAATATTAGTTCACTGTGAGCTAATAAATTTAAGCTAGCTAGCCAGGCAGAGAAATACCAACATGATTAGTTAGCAATCACTACAGCCAAGGCAGTAAGCTAAAGCTAGATCACTAATTAGCTGGTTAGCACAAACAACACAGCTTATTAGCAAATTATAAGCTTTTGGGCTAACTAGCTATTCTTTAACTAGTTGGATAGTTTGATTATTTGTGGTAAATATTTTTTGTTCTCACGTTCTGAGCCAGCTAACAACTTGGCTAAATAATTTCCAAACTTATCAGGTTCACGGTCTTGTTTCCAAGTCAAATCTAAATATTAATTTATGTTAGCTTTCACAACAAGTTAGCTGGTTGGCCCCCTTATCAGTTCAATAGATTATATTTGTATTTTGTTTTAACCTAACTTTAAAATAAATTTTCCTTATCATTATTGTTATATTGCTTTATTTAAATTAATTATACAGCACTTTGGCCAACATCTGATGTTTTTTTGTGCTATTTAAATAAATTGACAATAGCATTTAATACATCACTACATTATTTCAGAGGACTTGGTGAAATAAGAGGCTTAAGTTGGTTAGCTAAACCTTTTTGTTTTCCAACTAGCTGGCTAGCTAGCTAGTGATTTGTAGAGCTAACTTAGTTTCAATCTGATTTAAATCCCTGCAGTTTCTGCGCTAAGCTTAATATTTCTGAAGCTGTCGAGCGATTTGACAAGCTAGCTCGTTTTGAACACATTATTATTATTTCAAATAAAAAACGGCATTTTTGTGCACATAAAATCTGATTGTAATGAAACTGACAATAATAAAAAGTCTAAAGTATTTCAGTGAAAAATAAAAAAAGACCAGCCAGAGATTATCTGCAATCTGCTCATTTACAGCTCGCACATATAGAAGCACAAACACGTTTTGATGAGTTGTTGGAAGCTAAGATTTCCAACAATGAGTGACCTTTTGTTTAAATATCAACAGGCAGATGGCGCTCCGCCGCGCGGCAGCCAAAACTCTGAGTCTGGGCTTTTACTGAGAGGAAGCAGCTAAAAATAAATCTGCTCAGCGACGGATCTAAAAAACCTGAAAACACTCAGAGCATCGAGGCAGAAACCTGCAACTCACCTGGAGGACCACAGACCCTAGTGCACATTCAGATCTAAAGATTTTATTTTCATAAAGAGGAAAATGCAAATTAATCAGCATGAATGTAGCAGGAAAATATGCAGATTTAGCAGCTAATTTTCTATCAGGTTGATGATTAAAAATTACAATTAACCTGCAGAACAACGAGATTTATTTAAACCAGAAGGAATGTGAAAACAGTAAATTTATTATGGATGTCCAACATGTGGCCCGGGGGCCATTTGTGGCCCTCTGGATCATTTTGTTTGGCCCCTCTGCCATAGTGGAAATTTTTACAGACCAAACAGAATCAGAATGTTTTCATCAGTTCTTCAGTATTTCTTTTTACACAATACTTTTTTACTCTGGAGTAAAGTTTCTGTATATTTGAAGTAACTTAGATGAATAAAAACAAACACACTTATAGTTTTTGTAGGGTTATAATGAAAGAAACAGATTTGGAAATATATTTTATATAAATTATTTTCATCTTGATCCTTAAAATACCAAAAGTTCACATAAGTTTGTATTTTAGTCCATCAGATGATGCTTTTAGTACAGATATGTTGAAGTAAATCTACTTTTACTAGTTAATGTTTAGCTCAGTTTAATCTTCTGAAACACTGAATTGTGCCAAACATGCAACATGTTAGTAAATCATGAAAACTTGATGTTTGTAAATCTCTGGTGACTCTCAGTAAATCAGCTCCTGGTTCTGATCCAGTTCCTGACCTGCTAGTCGCCGCACTTTGTCCCGGCGGCCATCTTTTATTGCCGGCTGCAGCTCAGCGTTTCCTCTGAAGTGGTTCTGATCTTTTTATGTCGCTTCTGAGCCGCCGCAGCTCCAAATAAACACACTTCACTCAGGAACCACAAAGGCCCAAACCAAACCCAACGCCGCTGCCTCCGTTTCAGGAGGATTCAGCATCAACCGCTGCTTTTCCTCCCAGAATGCCTTGCAGCAGCGTTCGACTCTCTTCCTGCTTTGTGTTTGCTGACTCAGCAGCGTCACTTTAAGCCTTTACACACATGATGACACACACTTTGACACACACATGATGACACACACT
>NW_006800338.1:160398-173334 GCF_000485575.1 Poecilia formosa
GGCCTTGCATTAGCTCAGTGTTGCGTTAGCTCGGCGTTGCGTTAGCTCAGCCTTGCGTTAGCTCAGTGTTGAGTTAGCTCGGCGTTGCGTTAGCTCAGCCTTGCGTTAGCTCAGTGGCGCTCAGACGCTCCTACATCAGCAGAAGCGCCGTCTGAATCCATAAATCAGCTGCTGGTGAAAATAAACACGTTTTGTTTTGTTGTTGGTATTTTTAGGAAGTTTTTGGGGCTTGTCCTGATTCTGGTGTATGGAAGCCTTTCAGTGCCAGATTAATGGCTAAAATGATTTTGTTTAAATTGAACCAAATGAATAATAAAAATCATTTTTCATTCATTTTGAGCTGCTTTATGTGTCTTTAACGAGCCGTAATTTTACATTTAAAAGAAAAACCTTTTACATCTGAGCAAGATATTAAACACATCTAGTTAAATGAGTTTCTCATTAAAAAGAGAAAATTCTCGTTATTTTCTCTTGGTAATGAGAAACTTTCTTGTCTCGTTACGAGGAATTTTTCTCACTTTAATTAAATGTTCTTGTTTTAATGAGAAACATTTTATATATCGTTATAACAAGTTATTTTTTATAGTTTCTCATTGTAATGAGCTATTTTAATGAGAAAGTTCTCATTGTAACTTGTTTTGAGTCTCATTAAATGAAAGTTTTCTCGTTTTAATGACAAACTTTATTACAAGATTAAAAAAACTCGTCTCATTAACAGGTTCCTCATTTTAATAAAGTTTCTCATTTTCACATGATTTGCATCTCGTTATAAAACGATTCTGCTCTTGAATCTCTTTCCAAGGTCTGCCAGTAAGACACCTAATTAAATATTCATGAAGAAAGAACAACATAGTTTAATAACATAAATCATAAATTTACTGTAGAAATGTAAAAATGTAAGAGTATGGTTTTTTTCTCTGAAATGTTTTCTGGATAAATGTGAGCGTTGTTTGGAGAGTTTCACAGAAACTGACCTGAACTTCACCTCAGCTCCCTCCTTCAAACTCCGTCACCTTCTGGCGAACACATTTACAGTAAATACAAACTGGAGACACCTGTGTAAACCGCTGCCTGCCGCCATCTGCCTGCTTCTGCTGTCAGAAAAAAACAAAGAACGCCGAGACGCCCAGAGAGGCGCAGAGGACGAAACTCCTGCTGGAGAGAAGCTCAGCGGCTTTAGCTGCTAGTCATCGTCACGTTCACCTGAGTGGACAGGTGGAGGTTCAGCTAGCTGCATGCTAACACATCAGCCTCAAAGAGGACAAAATAATGTAATGAAATAACCATCTTTAAAGTACATTTTTACAGCAATAAAGCAGAATATTTTCTACACAAAACGTTTAAACTCAGATTGCAGTAAAACTTTTAATAATGTAGAAATTTGGTATAAAAGTGAGAAAACATGAACCTACCTTTACATTTTCAGGTAAACATCAGTTTATAGTAGTGTATTAGTTTAGCTTAGCTTCCCTTAGCTATCTTAGCTCCCTTAGTTAGCTAATCATAGTTAGCCTCATCTTGTTTTATGTAATTTAAAATTACTTTAGCTCAGCTATTTGTAGTTTGTCTTAACTTAAATGTTTTTTACTTTAGCGAATCATTCATAGCTCATTCTAGTTAAGCTAACCAAACCTTAGCTTAGCTAGTTATAGTTTGCCTTATCATATTTAAGCTATTTAACTTAAGCTAGTCATCATTAGTCTTATAGCTTTTCTAGATTTAGCATGAGGCTAACCAGCTTAGCTAATCATAGTTTGTCTTATTTGTTTCATTTAAATTTAGCATACCTTAGCTTGTTTGCCATAGTTTGTCTCAACTTATTTAAACGTATCATAATTAGCTCATTCTGTTTACACAAAGCATACATTACCTTAGCTAGTTATAGTTTGTCTTATCATAAATAGCTTCTGTAGGTTTAGCATACCTTAGTTTAGCTAATCATGGTTAATATTATATATCTCAGCCTATCTCAGTTTATTTTATTATGTATTATATTTAAATTAAGTACATTTTAGCCTAGCTAGTGTGTCTAAAGCTTTAAATGTTTTTATTATTTTCAAATTAAATCCAGAACTAACAGGGAAGTCTTAAAATGGCGCCTTCAGTGTTTTATTGATGTTTGGTTGGTTTGTCTAAAGTTTGTTTCAAGTTTTCTGCAAACAGAAAACCTCTAAGACGTTCCACCTTTGGCTTTTCTGGTTGATATAACAGCAGAGTAAAGGAAATGAACAGTTTAATCAATTAACGTCACATTTGAGAATCAAACATTGACAACAAAAGTCTTGCTGTGTAGCTGCAGCTAATAGCCGTTAGCCGTTAGCTGTTAGCCGTTAGCTGTTAGCTGTGTGGCATCCAGTTCTCCCTCCTCACTTCCCACCATTCCCCACAGCTGGACGATTACACAGGTGTTTGGCAAAAACACGCTGTTTGGACCACAGAGGGGATGTGTGTGTGTGTGTGTGTGTGTGTGTGTGTGTGTGTGTGTGTGTTTGCTTGCACAGCTTTCCTGCAGGGCCTTTGTGTTTAAATGTGTGTGTTTTTATTAGCACTGATTCAGAGCAGGAAGAAAGCTGGTCTGAATCGGGGCTGAAAACTTTCACCACACTTTCTGAGTTTCCAGCTACGTCTCAGTTGTGGTCATGCTTGTAAGGCTTTTCAAAACAAATCAGCGTGGTCCGGGTTCCTGCGCCGTCTAGATGGTCTGGAAAAAGAAAATGAGACTTTAGAAATGTCTAAACGTTGTCCTGACCTGGATTATTTTAGCCTATTTGTTATTTAGCTTCTCATCACCTTTTAAATTAGCTCATTAGTTTAGCCTAAAGTTGACTTATCTTGTTTTTAAAATTTTCCTTTCCACATTAAATTATTAAAAGGTTTTCTTCTCAAATTGTTTAAAAATGTTTGTTTTTCATTTTGGCGGCAGAAAATGCTACCAAAACATAAATAAGCACGTCTTGTAAAAAAGGCCTCAACATAGTTAGCGAGTTAGCTAACCCTAGCACCCAGAATGTCTCTGAATGTATTTGGTTAATTTGTTCCCAAAGATTAAAATGATAAAACATTGCCAAGCTGTTTATGTATTAATACTGTTCAAAATATGCAGAATGATTATATTTTCAAGGCGCTAACAGTTAGCCCACAGTGCTAACATTAGCCAAAAGCACGATGCTGCTGCTAGAAAAACAATAGCTAGGATGTCACATCAACAAACCAGTTCACAGTTTTAAATCATATAAACTTTTATTTTTAATTAAAATATGATCATAAATCAGTTTCTCTTTATTTCATTTAATATTCTGGGTGATTTTCTGAAATGTGGCTAGAATGATACAAACATGAAACTTTACACAAATGTTTTTCAAACGATTCCTGAAAACTGTAAATGCAAAGAGAAACAAATCATAGATTATATTAACTACCCTAGTCTATTTAACTTTAGTTTATTACACATTTTACTGAAATTATTTAAATTAAACATATTTCAGCTTAGCTAGTCATAGTTGGTCTAATTGTGATTTTTTTTTTTTGACTAAATCGTATTTTGGCAAGAAAGATTATTTTAGGAAGGTTATGATGTTCATTAACTGTTTAGTTACTTTGTAGCGGAAGTTGTTTCTATTTTAAAAGTGGAACTTGTTCGTTTTGTTGCTGTTTGATCAATTTTGTGCTTTCCCGCTACGTTTGCTAACGTCCTGTGGGCTAAGCCCCCCCGGTCCATAAAACCTAGAGACGCCCCTGGACGTAATGGTTCAAAAATGCAAGAGGAAGTAGAGAGCTGAACAGATTGAAAAAATGAGACAAACAGGAGCAACAGGAGGAGCTAAATTCAACCTTTCTGCATTTAGACGACAAAATCAATCAAAGCAAAAACATAATTTAGGCTTAAAAAGTGGATTTAAAGCCGACAAACGAGGGATTACATTTATTCTTCCTGAACAACATGAAGAGAAACGTGAAAACAAGAAAATACTTTTCTACACTTCTCTTAAAGTTTCTCTGTTTCAAACATTTTTTAATTTCATGAGGCTGGAAACAAATCGTCTTAATTTTCTCAGAGTTGAAGTTTGGGCGTCTGAGCGGAAACGGACCGGCTCGACGTCACGCCAGGTGAATCTTTTACTTCTGAATCTGGTTGTTGTTTGACCCGCAGACAGAGATACGGTGTCAGGCTGTGACTGTTCGTTCTGCTGCGACTCAAGGATGAAACTCAGACTAAACTGTTGCTCTAAATGTTCTTCCCTCCTTTCACGCACTGATAAAACCAGTTTATTCTGCTGTTCAGACACAATGAAAATACAAAACACACCTGCAAAAAACACAGGAAATCCAACAAATTACACATTTAAATCAGCAGTAGTTTCTTTTTCAGGTTTTTATGATCATTAAAATACCATCTGCAGTTTTTAAACCTTTAGCTGACATTTGTGTTTTTGTTTTTTCACTTTTTGTTTGAAATAAACATAATCTCCAGAATTAATCAATTTATAGTTTATTTGATGGGATTATCTTTCAGAAAACAGAAAATATTAATACTTACTAGGTCCATTTACCTTCAAATATTTCTCTGATACTGTAATAGTATAATATGAAAATAGATTCATAATAATACAAAAATGAAATGAAAAATGAAATCAATGTACAAAAATTGTTGTAAAAATATGAGAATAGTTATAATATTTTAACAATAAACTTCTACAAATACAAAGTTGAAATAGTATAAATAAAGTCAGTATTTCAATGATAAATCTGTAATTTTAAGATTTCATTTTCTTATCCCTAATATTTCCTAAAATTTAAAGATGGTGCACTTCATTTTTACCATGTGCGTAGTTCCGTATAACTTCTGCATATTTTATTATTATTACCCATGTGTCGCTACCAGCTAGCTGGCTAACCCCAGTAGCTCCAGCTTGACTTTCAGATGTTCAGACCAACAAACCTCCTTCATGCTGCGACTTCCAAGCTGAGGAACATGGCAGTGGCAGCATCATGCTGTGGGTCAGAGTTGATGGGAAGAAAAACCTGACGTAGAAGCAAAGATATTATGGGATGATTTAGATCAGGGGTGTCCAAAGAGAGGCCCGTGGGCCGTTTGTGGCCCTTAAAATTATGAAAATAAAGTTATAAAAGGACGAGAATAAAATAGACAATATATGAGAATAAAGTCATAAAATTTAAAACAAATTCATGAGAAATAAATTTTAAATATTATGAAAATAAAGTTGTACAAGAAAAAACTCATAATATTACTACAATAAAATCAGAAAATTGAGAATAAAACTCCAATAATGAGAAAAAAGTCATGAAATAAAACGGCTTTATGAGAAAGTTTGAATGAAAATTTAAAGTTATTTACTGTATAATTTCTAAGGTTTTAAAAAATTATTTTATGTTTATAATTTGTTTTGAGCTACATTCATAAAACTTGAATATTTGCAGCAGGAAATCTCTGAACATGAAATGTTCTGGGTTTGTGAAGCCAATATGCAGTACTCCAGTCTCCCACCAGGGGGCGGATGATGACAATCTGATCTGATGAAATGATTTTAGAGCAAAGCAAAGATTTACATTTAGATTAAAACCAGAACTTCAGACACTCATTCATAATCCTCTGAAAGCTGAAGTTATTCTAGTTGTTTGTGTTTTTCTACCACAGTTTTTCCTTCCACCTAACCTTCCACCATTATGAACTGAGAGCTTCTTCAGAAATGAGGCTCCATTTCTTGTCCTGCTACATCATTATGTATTTTTTGCTTTGTAACTGAATCACTTCAATAAATGAACTATTTGTGGATAAATATTTATTTTCCCTGTTTTGCACTTTTTTCTTCCACTTAACTTTCTACTAATATATGCAGCCAGCTCAACCTCAAACCCCAAAAGGTTGTTGTGGTTCATGAATCCATAAAATTAAATTTACTTTTATAATTTTTGTACTTCTTGCAACTAAATCACATAAATTAATAAGTTTGTTCTCCATTTTTGTAAATTTTTCTCCCTAATTTTTCCTTCCACTGAACTTTCCACTGATATATGCTTGAATGCGTCCAGCTTCTTCAGCCGTTACATTTTTATGGTTCAACATTCCTGAAGGATGTCGATTAGTTTTTTGGTTTCCATTCTTAATAAGCCACAATCATCAAAACAAAAATATAAAGTAAATAAAGTATTTTTATAATTTATTGCACTTTTTGTTTTAATTTTTGAGACTAAACCAGTAAAATAAATGAAGTATTTTTGCACAGGTTTGTTGTTTTCACTGTTTTGCACATTTTTCCTCACACATTTTTTCCTTCCACTAAACTTTCCATTGAACAAATCCAAGCGGCTTCTTCAGCAATGACCTTTTTGTAGCTCTCCCTCCCATAACAGGATATTTCTTCTTTAAAAACACATTCATGTTCTTGTTTTCTGGATGTTTTTGTTGTCTTGTGAGGAAACTTTTCGCTGAAAGGAACGCGATTACAGAACAACTTTAAAGATGTCCCCCTGCGTGGACTGCGTGGGGTTTCTGATGGGAATTAATGGAATAAATGCGGGTTTGGGTGATTCGTGGAGACGCACCTGTGTTTGTTTCCTAATGATCGCGGATGAAAGCAGCCAATCACCGCATCAAACCGCCAGTCAATCAAAGCGTCTCGTCTATTTTCTGCTTCTTCCAGCTTTAGTTGTGCGCTCAGAGTTTCTGCTCGCTCCTGCAGCCGCAGCAGCTGTGAGCTAGGTGGCCGCACTCCCGCATTTATCACGCAGCCAGCCACGCATCCAGGCAGGCAGCGCCGCGCATGGGCTCCGTCCTGCGCACCGGGGGATCTCCAGCAGCCGCAGCCGACAGGAGCGCACTGCCAGCCGGCTTGGGAGCAGCGCGCATCCCGCCTGGACTCTCCCTCTGAAACACTCCGCTTTTTCCTTTTCTTTTCTTTTCTTTTTTTTTTTTTTTTTTTTGCGGCTGGAAAAGAAGAGCGAGTGAGTGCGGAGTGAGGGGGGGAAACACGCGAAAACACTCCCCTCTTCTCTTCTTTTTATTTCCTGTCAGTTTGTTTTATTTCCTGCTGCCAGAAACCAGGAACCGGGACTGAAGCGAGCCGCAGCTCGGGGGATGAAGCCGAACTAGCCCCGCTGGTCGCGGCTCCGCGCTCGTTTTTCTGGATTTATTCCGCTGTGGAGGAAAAAAAACGCAAAAGAAGCGACCCGGTGCGCACAGAACCCCTCTACTCTTCCTCTTCCTCTTCCTCTCCTCTTCCCCCCTCCTGTCTCCTCTCCATCTCTCTGTCCGTCTGCTGTGTCCATGTTTGTAGGTGATTTAGCTAAAATGCACCATCATCAGCAGCGGATGGCCGCGTTGGGGACGGACAAGGAGCTGAGCGACCTGCTGGATTTCAGCGCGGTAAGAGACGCGCCTCTCCGGCCGCCGGCAGCCGCGGCGCGGCGCCGCTGCGGAGCTCCGACTGCTGCTGCTGCTTTTAACTCACTTTAACTTCTGAGTAACTTCTCTTACAGAAACAAACTCTGTGCATATATTGTTGTTTGAATTTGATTTTCTGCCTGTGTGTGTGTGTGTGTGTGTGTGTGTGTGTGTGTGTGTGTGTGTGTGTGTGTGTGTGTGTTTCAGACAATTGTGATGCTGCATCAGTAATTTTGTTGTCTTGTAGATGCCAAACAGCGATTTGAAAATGTTCCCAACATCCATGGTAGTATATCTCATTTTAAGTCCTTTTCTTTCTCCCTGTTCATGTGTCGCCTGATGATTTTTTCTGATTTTTACTTAGTTTCTGCAGCAGGATAGAAATGCTCGATGCTGGATTTGCAAAATGCATGACATAAAAAAAGAAAGCAGGATTTTATCTCCAAACTTTATTTTATTTTCTTCCTCTCTGTTTGTGATGAGCAGCTTGTGTTTTGAACTTAACGGACAGGAAATCGAGTCTCTGCCATGTTTTTTTTTTTTTTTTTTTTTGCGCCTCTCCCCCTCTGGGAGCAACTTTTGTGAGGAGGAGGGAAAAGAGAAACTGAAACACCCTGAAATGCGCCGCAGCTCGCAGGAAAAAGCTCAGATTATGAAGCGTCGGATGCAAATAGGAAATAAAAAGCAATTTAAGCGATTTAATGAAAATGTTGCAAATTACACCTTTAACATAGAATGAGGCCTGCAGGAAAATATGTAGCGAAATGTCCACAAATTATTTTATATTTTTTACAATTAACCACAAATTGACCAATTCTTAAAAACCCTGAACAAATGAAAGAGTTTTTTAATATTAAAGAGTTAAAACCTAAATGTTCTTGTTGTTTGCAGCAGGTCCCAATAAATCGGCTAATAAAAGTCTAATAAAATCCCTGCCAGCTCTTAAAGCTGCACTGTAATCTAAATATCACCATTTATTTCTCTAATTCTCCCACTTTTTCCTTTTATCCTTCCAGTTATCCTCATATTTCTACAACATCCTCCTGCATCTCAAACCCATCAGATTAATGACAAACTTTGTATCTAATGTGAATTTGAGTTTTTCTGGTGGCGTAGTTTTTATGTTTCGTGTTTTTGTTGAATTGGAAGCAGCATCCTTCGTCAGCGCGTTGAAACAAAGGAGGGCAGCAGCAGAGCCTCCTCTCTAATTTATGCGATTATCTTCCCTCATGGCGCCTCACAGCCGTTTATCGATGCTGATAATCCAGATTAGATCTTTTCATCCCGACCAGAAAAACGACTAAAACTGTCGCGTTCCCGCGTTTCTCCTGAAAATCGTGGCGTTTTCTGCCAGGGTGAGGCGCCTCTGATTGGCCGAGGAGCCGCCGCTTTAACTCGGCTTGTGTTTCTGCTGTACGTGTCTAGAGCAGGTGGTGGCTAGGTGTGATGGTTTTCTGCAACGTTTCAGTCTGAATGGATCGCTTCACTCCAGAATAAACCGGCACGTTCGTCCAAAGTGACCCTGAAAGGAGTTTCTCTCCTCCTGTGTGTTTGTCTTCTATGATGACTGGGCGTTCATCGAAACGAGTCAGAGAGTCGAGTCCGTCCTGAAACACCTGAGTGAATTATTTCACAGGGTGACTCTGCTGTCGGACCAGAGACTCGGTTCGCGGGACGGACGACCTGCTTCATGGTTTGTTTTAAAGTCTTCAGACAGACAAACATTCAGACTCGACCTTGATGTGGAAATCCTTGAGTTTGAGACGATTTGTTCCCAAACTTTCCAGATTCCAACCAACAAACTCGAGACAATCCCAACTTTCTGACCTCTTAGATTTTAGACAAAATGAACTGATTGAACTCTGTGGACTTTGGCTAGTTGACCTGATAGTAAAAGCTAAACGGGTTTCCTGACTTTACCTTGAATTTAACTCTGAATAAAGAGACTTGAAGGTGTGAGACAAGTCTTAACCCTCATAGCCTGACAGGTTCCTGACTCGGGAATCGTAACTTGTATAAATCAGACTTCATGTTGAATTTGGAGGTTTGTCATCGCGGACAAACCAGTCGCTCTATTAGTGTCATCATGTCTTTGATTTGTTGGACCCGACCTTTGACCTGACTAAACTTAGGAGTTGGGACCTGACTGGATCATTTTGGGGACCTGACTGGATTCATTTTGGGACCTGACTGGATCATTTTGGGACCTGACTGGATCATTTTGGGGACCTGACTGGATCATTTTGGGACCTGACTGGATCATTTTGGGGACTTGACTGAATCATTTTGGGGATCTGACTGGATCATTTTGGGGATCTGACTGGATCATTTTGGGATCTGACTGGATCATTTTGGGGATCTGACTGGATCATTTTGGGACATGACTACTTCTGACTTGGTGTCAGTTTTGCAGACTTGACTGAGAGGAAACTGTCTTGATTAAGAACGTGTGTCTGCATTAATCAGTCGTGGCGTTGCTCTGTCCAGGCAGAGATTCGGATCTTCAGTCTTGGTTTCACCGTACCTTTGGACTTGTTGGACCGGACTTGGAACTTGACTCAGTTGGGATTTGACTCTGGATCCATTAGTCTTGAGGTGAACTCAGCTGATCCTGCCTTATTTATACGTGATCTTTGCTTTGGGTTTACTCACCATGCCGTCGGTCTCTTTGGACAGGACTTGGACTTGGGGCAGGATTGGCCCCAGGTTGTCCCTGTTGGTCTTTATTTGGGACTGACTATGTGAGGCCTGACCTGAATGTTGCTCATCTTGACTTAAGACGTGAATCTGGATGACCTGGCATTGATGTACATGAAGTTTTAGGTCAGAAACTAAATGCTGGTCGTGTTGTGAGTCTCTGTCGTCTGGTTGGGGACGTTGGACGTTGCCTGTGTCCCGGTCTTGTCTCTAGACTTTCTAACCAGCTCTTGACATCGTCTGGGTTTAAACCTCATTGACTTGTTGAACTGCTGTACCTTGTCTTGGACTCACTCCCTGTATTTACAGCCATGTTGGACTAGACCGCTCTAACCACGATGCAGCTAATGTTGACTAAGCATTTCATTCCAGATAAGATCAGGATTTTGGTCTTACGGCATGGAAATCCAGTTTTAGGGCCGGAGATTCACATGCTAGTCTTGGTTTGGTTTGTCAGTCTGCTGCTGTGACTTACTGATAACTTCATGCTTGTTGGACCTGGAAGCTACCTTCCTTTAGCGAGGATTGGACTCTGGACACGTTGTCTTTGTCTTGACATGTCTTGTTCTCCACCATGGACTCATTGAACCAAGTCTGAGGTCTAAATGGTTTGACTCTGGATGAATCGCTCTTGGTGTTGGACTGAGTTGTAGTTTTTGTGCCCTGGACCTTCCTGTTAGGACTTTAATTTAACGGACCGTATCTTGCGCTAACCTCAGTTTCAGACTCGCAGGACGGGACGGGCCCAACAGAGTCTGTCTCGTTGGATCTGTTGCTGGTCTTGACTAAGGATCAGGCCGACGTCTTGATATTAGACTTGCTCTTGGAGCTGCTTGTTGTGGCTTTGATTGCTCCAGATGTTGGCTGTGATGCAGAAGTTGCCAATCTTTAGTGACTTAAACTGTTGTTGGACCCTCTGGTTAGTCTTGAGTTGAGATTTCTGACGTTTGACTTCTTAAACATTACCTGCTCCTCATGTTTCATATGCCCACAGCATGTTTGGACTTTATTAGCCAGAATCAAGACCAAGTTCAAGACTTTGACCCTCTTGGTGTAAGATTTTACTCACAGTCGGTGTTGGACCCTCAAATTGAGATTTGATGATTTGTTAGATCTCCTGCCTCAGATTTACTTTTATAACTTTTGTGTTAGACTGAGAGCCGATCCTAGACTTTAACTGAGCCTTTCTGACTTGATGTTTAATGACGATGTGGAACGTCCCTGTGACATGCAGACTAAGGTTTATAAAACTAACCCCAATCATGCATTAATCAGGGCTTTAAGTGCTGCTTGATGATCAAACCCAGTCCAAGTCATTATATGAAGACAAACTATTTAAAACATGTAGCTAATCTGAGAAAAGGCAGCAGATGAGCTGCGTCCAGCTGCAGACGTGAGGTTTTGGAGTGAAGCGCTTCATGCCACAGTGCAGTGCTGTAACTGTAGAGATGTTTCTTGCCGTTTGCAGCGTCAGTGCTCTCAGAGGTAATCTGCTCTGTGTTTGTCTTGTAGATGTTTTCCCCTCCTGTTAGCAGTGGAAAGAACGGACCCACCTCCCTGGGGAGCGGACATTTCTCCGGCTCAAGTACGTCACCGTCTCCCCTTCCTCTCTCCTTCTACTTCCTCTTGATCCTTTCTTTTTCCTCAGTCCTCCCTCTTTCCCTACACCTGCTCGCTGATGGCTGTTTGAATATTCCTGCAATGTTTGGGTTTTCTTCTGGAGCATCGCTGGGCGTCATGTTCTCTGAGAAACCAGCTGCTTGGTTGACATGTCTTTGTTGGACAGAGTGACTTTTAAAACTTAGTTTTTGACTTGAGGATTGTGTTGTTTTTGCTCAAACTGCCTTTGCAGCACATTTTCAGTGACGTTTCCGAGGCTGACCAAAACCCCACGGTGTTTATATTGTCTTTTATTTTCGCTGTGATGCATAAATGTTGTTGCTCATGTTGGCTCCTGATGGAGACTTCCTGTTTTTCTGATTTGCTGCTCTTATCCTTTCCTGCCGGTGACGTTGCTGAGATCGGTACATAACCCTGGTGATTACATGCATTGTTTGGGTTCAGAAGCAGAGGATCAAGCTGTGGGTTTTCAACATGCAGCGTAATGTTCCTTATATCGCAGCTCATTTTATTCTCCTGTTGCCACTTCTTGATGGTGCTGCTTGTTTTTATTAAGCTCTTGTTGTGAATGTTTGTGTGCTGATGGTTTTAAGGTCTGAAGCTGGAAAACGTGACAGAAGAATCCATGAAACGCAGTTCGGTTGGTTTGTTGTTGGTCCGACTGTGTCGAGGAGCCGATGGCGTTAAGGGAAGAAAACCTGAACTTTGGGGATTATTTGAAGATAAACTGATTTATAAAATCCACACTATGCCAGCTTCCTGTTACCATCTATGGACTCTATTTGTGGGACGGCATCCAGTCGGCTTTTAGGCTAATTTCACACAACAGGCTAATGAGACAAAAATACGACTTTTTCACGGCCCGGTTCTGATCTTTTCACCCCCCAAAAAATCCAGTTTGAACCAGTTCCAAACTGGAACTGAATCGTACCTGAAAGTTTTTAAAGATTGAAAGTCTGGTGTTGATTTTGTAATCGATGGGTAGAGGCGGCGGCCATGATGACTGCCGTAAACAGAGCGCTGCTGCTGGGCGACGTCAGCGGGAAGCTTTGGGGTCGTAAACCGTTCACACAGAAATCTGTATGAACTGATTCCTGTATGAACTGATTCCTGTGTGAACTGATTCATGTGTGAACTGATTCCTGTGTGAACTGATTCCTGTGTGAACTGATTCCTGTATGAACTGATTCCTGTGTGAACTGATTCCTGTGTGAACT
>NW_006800338.1:173464-189019 GCF_000485575.1 Poecilia formosa
TTAGCTAAGGTGTTAGCTGTGTTTGACGCTCGTTTTGCTTGTTACTGAACATGATTAGCTTTCCAGATGAACACAGCCCGTATCATTACCCCTCCACCACCGAGCTTTACAGAGGATATGAAATATTTGTCATGACTACAGAGTTAAAGGCATCAAATTAGACTCCAGTTTAGCTGGATTTCAGAAATCTTTGAATTCTTCCTCTGCTGCCCGTCAGTCCATCTCCACACTTCCTGTTCTAACGTCCCATCAGCAGCGAATCGGGTCGTTTTGTTGGCGCTCTGCCTCCAAGCGAAGCTCGGAAGCCATTTTGTTTCTTGGCTGAGAAGCAGAGGGACGGCGAGGTGTCGCCTTTGTTTACCGCGCCGATGTGCCTGGTTGTTGTTTTCGGAGAGGTTGTCTGCTCCCACGCCGTGAATGCAGATCGGAGGGAGGACGACAAATTTACGGATTTGGCAGCTCGCTCGCCCCTCTCTCTCTCTCTCGGTTCTGTTGGGCCCGAGGTTCTCTAACTCATAACCGGAATGTTCCTTTTATTTTGATTCACATAGTTGTATCACACAAACACACGTGCACCGCTCTCCTTGGACGAATCACGCCCAGGTTCACACACACACACACACACACACACACACACACACGCGCGCGCGGCCTGCCACCCCCGCTGTGGCTTTCTCCAGGCCTCGGCATTTTGATGAGCCGGCTGCTGTTTGTGAATGCAGCTAATTAGAGCCCTACAGGCTTACACAACCACCAGGCTGAGGTTCCCAACCGCCGGGGCGCGGCCTGAGGCTGGGACGGGCCCCGAGCAAACGGGGTCCTTCACACGTTCCTGAATTAACTTCGGCTTTTTATCTGAGCTTACGCGGAAGAAGAAACATCCGAATTAAAATCTGCTTTGGTTACGATTTTCACTTAATTTGGGAAATGTCTTTATTGGAGCGAAAAGGGAATTTATTTGAGTAATCCAAGTCAGTTTCTCTGATAATTAGAAGATCAATGAAAATGATCAGTTATTGACAAACTGCAGAGTGACGTATCCAAGTGTACTTGATGGAAAGTTGAGTGGTAGGAAAAATAGTCGTAATAATACAAGAATATGTCGTACAGCAAGTCGAAATATTACAAGATTAAAATAATGAACAGCTTTCAGGTCTGAGATGTTTTCCTCTGGAGAGTGATGAACTCCAGGTAGCCTGGAGATGACCTTTGACCCTTCCCAGGTTGATGGGCAGCGGCTGCAGCTCTGCTATTCCTCCCTGTCGTCTGTGTGACACAAAGAGGGATTTTTAAAATGTATTTTTTTTCTAATAAATTGACATTTTTTTAAAAATGTAATTGCAAAAATAATATTTTTATTGTTTTTATTTGTTTATTTTTCTACCTTATTATGACGACTCGAGTGTGTGGTCCGCGTGGCATTTTTTAATGTTTTTATTTAAATTTTAAAAATATGTGTTATTATTATTATGTATTTCTATTTTTCTACCCTGGTTCAGAGCAGAAAGTTTTTTTTCTTTTTAATTAAGCTCTTTATTTGTATTTTGGCTTTTACACTTAAAAAATACAGTTTCTGTTTTTGCAGCTAAAAATAATTTCTGCTAAATGTGTTTGGAGGTTTTACTCTGATTTGTTCGACTAAAGGAGAAAATGTAATTAATTTGTGACGTTTTCTATTTTATCATTTTCTAATTCCAGTTTTAGCCACAAACGTTCTCAGCCTTCATCCCTCCTTTCATTTCCTGTCATTTCTGTCTGAAAATCTGCACATTGTTGCTGCAGCGTTTAAACGAAAGCCGTGAAGCGGAGGTGAAAACATGTCGAATGCTAAGCTAAATCAGGCCCAGGCTAATGAATAAACCACAAAGAGCCACTTGTTTCCTGATGAGATTGGATTCCCAAATGACAGCTTCCCTCTCTGAATTAACGCCTTCATTCCGGGCCAGAAACTCACCGCCGCACAAAGGCCTCCAAACACGGGCGAGCGAGGGGCGAGCGAGGGAGCGGTGCGGCCCACGGCGGCGGCGCCCACGGCCACCGCCAACCAGGAAGTGGATTAGGAGCTTTAATTATTGAGAGATTTTAGCGTTGTTGTTTATTTTGGATCATCCCTGGAAAGATAAAGACACAGAGAGAGAGAGTGTGTGTGTGTGTGTGTGTGTGTGTGTGTGTGTGTGTGTGTGTGTGCGTGTGTGTGTTTCTTTGTGTGTAATCTCCTGGATGAAGCCGTACGGCTTCACGTCGCCCATCAGAACCGCCGCCACTCGTCCTTCCTGGTTTCACCAGGAAACGGCAGAATGTTCTGGACCTGCTGGGAGTCCAGGTCAGGAAGAGCTGCAGAGGTCAGAGGTCAAACCAGGCGCAGCAGAAACCATGGAAACAGAAGGAAACGATCCACTGGAAGAGAAGAAACGAAAGAGACGAGAGAAAGTTCTGATGGGGATGGACCGGATCAGAACCACAGACCGACTGACCGTCAGTCCATCCATCCATCCATCCATCCATCCATCCATCCATCCATCCATCCATCCATCCATCCATCCATGATATCTCCGGCTTCCTGTTCAGGGAGTTGAACTTCCAGCTCAGGTTTTCTTCAGGTTTTCCATGAACTCTGACCCACAGCATGATGCTGCCACCACCATGCGTCACAGTGGAGTTTATTTTTACTGATTGCTGTTTCTGATGAAACTTTTCATGTTTTAGTTGTAAAAATGGAGGCAGCTCATTCTGACGCCGCTGCTGGAGTCGGTAACCGAGGCCAGAGACCGTCGCCGTGCTGCAGTAAAGCGGATTAAACTGCTGCGCTTCCACCCTGACAGCACCAACAATGCTCTTTCTCCGTCAGTCTCAGCGTTGGAGTTTGTATTATTTGCTGTGAATGTATTAATGGTTATAAATATCCGCTCCTTTCAGTGGATTTCACTCCATTCATCTCTCTTTTCCTCGTCGAAACCTTAAAGACAAACGCGGGGCGCGTCACGCGTTAGCGGGCGGATCTGGGCGCGCGCGGCCCGATGGCGCGCCTGATTTTTGTTCCCCTAATTGGCATAGCTTATTAAGTCACAGTTGGCAGCGGGGCAGAAAGGGGGTTGCTTTAATAACATCCCCTCTCCGTTTGATTTGATGCACTTGTTCCGAGGCCGATAACGCCGCGCGCCGCCCCCGCCGCCGCCCTCCTGTCTTTATCCGGTGAAATGTGGCTCCGTTCCGCCCGTCACTCAGCGCCGCCGCGGCTGACGGCGTTCAGGATAGAGCAGTCCTCGCCCCCCGCCGCCGCTCGCTGCTAAATTGTCTCGTTTTCCCCGGCATGGCGGTGCAGAACGGCTCACAAAAACACCCAGCCATGCTCCTAATTGTGCCTGGATTAGGGATTAATAGGCGTTTTTAGCTATAATGGCAAATATTATTAGCCCCATTTGCTTTTCTAATGCTAATAATGACTTTACTAATAAAGGCAGTGATTTCAAGGTTAGCGCCTGTGAGCTCCGATCGCAGCCGCCGGTTTTCTCCCTTAAGCTCAGGAGAGCAGCGTGCTCCGACGGGCCGGCTCGCCACCGAGTCGGCGCGCCAGATGTTTTCCCCCAAGATGAAGCCCAGAGGTGCTGCTAGCTTTAGCTCCCACTTTGGGCTCTGAAATCATCTAAAAGCAAGACAAACTTAACACTTTAAATGGCTTTTACTTGTTTTTATGTTTGTTTTCTGTGATTCTAGCTTTTGTTAGGTTTTCAAATTGCTTAACACAAAGTCAAATTTAACATTTTACATCTATTTGAGCTGTTTTAATGTTTCTTGTGCTCTTTACTTCCCACTTTAGGCTCCAAAATCACACAAAATCAAGTCAAACTTAATATTTTAAATCTAGTTGTTTTTGTTTGTTTGTTTGTTTGTTCTCACTTCCCACTTCAGGCTCTAAACTCATAAATTAAAGTCAAATTTAACGTTTCAAATCTGTTTTTTTGTATTCCTAACTTTAGTTCCCACTTCAGGCTCAAAATAAATTTAAAATCAAGTCAAATTTAACATTTTAAATCTGTTTTGTTTTTCATGTTTGGGTTTTGTAAGGTTTCTCAAAGGTTTGTTCATTTCTATGCATTCACTACTTTAGCATGGATACCTGCAGAGGGAGTATACAGTTATCCTCAAGTTAAATTTAATACCTTCAGAATTTAAAAACAAAACAAACTGAGCACTGACGGGAAAGTGTTTCTATTTATTCATAGATCACTGTGTGGAAAAAGGAAGGGTTTGTTTTTTCTATTCAACGTCCACAAGGAAGCAGGAGGAACAAAAACCACATAAAATCACTTCGGTTTTATTTATTTTAAACATAGCAGCAGCGGTATTGGTACTACTAAATGAGAAGTTTATTTCATAGAATACATTGTGATTAGTTGCACAAACGGTGTTTCTCTGGAAGGAAAAAAAGTTTATAAAAATTCCCGGACCAGGACGGACTTCCGGTTCCGGTTCGTGGCTGCGTGTTTGATTTCCGCTTGGCATCGACGCTGTTTTTTTTTTAAGTTTTTCTCTCTTTTTTTTCTTTTTGATTCATTAAAACTCCGGTTACAAACCAAAGGGGTGAAAAACGGAGATCAGAGGATTACTTTAAGCTAGTCGGACTTTTACGTGATTAATGTGCGCTCTATGTGTTAGACGGTGGATTAGAGCTAGCGCTTAGCCAAGAAGCTAACTAGCGGCTAGCCTGTTAGCCGCTATAGCGAGGCGCCGTTGAGTCATTGACCTTCTGTCACTAAAATGTTTGTAACTCCATTATTTCTTATCCGATTTCTTTAAAATATGGCTTAAATCAAAGCTCATAGAATTGCCAATGTTATGATATATAAAACATATCTTCTAGTGCGATGAAAATCTGTAAACGGTTTTCTCAAGATACAAGAGAGGACAAAACAAATGTTCTACTTTAAACTGGACAATTTAATTTTACATAATTGAATGAATGAGTGAATATACTTCATTAATCTGAGAGGGAGGTTCGTAATTGCAGCTGTAGGATCAACAGTTTGTTGTATACGTCATAAAATGTCATCCTATTTGATAATTAGAAATAGTCCAGTTTTTGTTGTTTATTGAACTTTCAGAAATGACAGCGGCTGCGGTTCGCCACAGCAAAGGGGAAAATAACAGATGATGACTCTGGTATTCAGCTTTTCTTTCTCACTCATTTTGTCGACTTTATTGTTCAAGCACACCTGTTGCCGTGGCAACCGACTGACAACATCTCCACTAACCGACTGAGTGGAAATTACTCATTCAGGTGTATCGACACCAAAAAACATGTAGAGAGCAGAACATTGAGTCTGTTACGATTTTGTTTTCAAGTTGGATGATTATTTTATAATTATAATCTGAACTTTGGTGTGTTTGTCGCCTTGTTTCAGTGAAGTTTCATAAGTTTCTAAGGTCACTGCTGAGGCCTCGCCGTCGCTGCAGTGAGGGTGCACTTACTTTTCTTTCTTTGTCATCCTGCCTGTAATTAGAAAACTTTTTCTGAAGCAGGTTTTTCTCTTTGCACCTCATGACAGATTTCAGGAGACAAACACAGATGATTAACTTATTTCCTGACTTCTTCTTCTTCTGCTCCATAATCACATTTCAGTTCATTCATTAGAACTGATTTATTATCTGAAATACCTGAAAACCTAATGACATCACCCTGTACTTTGTTGTTTGGAGCTGATTAGGAGAAGGCAAACATGCCGGTTTCCACGGCGGCGGCGGCGCTGGCGGCGGCGGCTCTTGTTGAGCTATTAGCTGCATTCACAGGTGTCTTTTCTGTCGCTGCTGCCTCACAATCTGCTCGTTTCCTCGCTGCACTCAGCCTCACCTCCACGCATCGAGCTGATCTTCAGCTCCCAGCCTTTTGGTGAAGCCGCCGGCTCTCCTCGCCGCCGCCGCGGTCGGTCCGTGACGTCGGCGAGGTGCCGGCGGCGCCGCAGCGCGCGCGTTAGCGGCTGCTGGTTCCCACACCTGTTCGCTTGTGATGGCGGCTAATTACCCGGTCCTTAAAAAATAAAGAGACAGGGAACGTCAAACCCGCCTGCCTGGCAATTACAGCGACGCTCAACACCTCTCGGCAACAAACACCACTCCAATTACAGGCGCAGGCTTATTCTGGGAGGCGGCGGCGGCGCCGTGTTTATGCTAGTGGGTGAAAGACGGTGACATGCTAACTTGTTTTGGAGCATCAAAACTTGTGTGTTTTGGGTTTGGGAGAGGTGCTTCACCGCAGAAAATCACAGTCTGACCTCTTCATCCTCCCATCCACCCAGACAACTGGTTACAGAGATCGCATTATTCATTAAACCAATAAAATATATTTTTAACAGAAATCTGGACCTTCTGAAAACATGATAGCTGTGTGAGTAACTGCATCAGTGCGGCGTGGCATGGAGGTCATCAGCTTCAATATGCTCAGGAGTTTGGAAAAACTTCAACTCGCCTACATTATTTATTTTGGTGTTCACACTTTTCCCTTCCACTAAACTTTACAATAATAAACCTTGAGAGCAGGCAGCATCTTTAGGGATGTTTTTTGTGTGGATTGTCCTTCTTGTGGATGCAGTTTGACTGTAAAGTCAGCAGTTACAACATGGCCGAACCCTCATGTCTCAGGATTAAAATTGTTTCATTTTTTATTATTTTAACTTTCCAAAGAAACTGAATTTGGATCTTTTCATTCGATAGTTAGAGATTTCTGCCGTGAGCCTTTGGGGTGTTTTTACTCAAACATCCTGTCCTGTTCTGATGTTTGGTGGTCCAGTTTTACTCTTGACCTTCGGCCTTTGAAGTGTCTTCCTGCCAAGTTTCCTCACTTCCTGTTCCGGTTCCTCCTCTGTGATCTCAGGAAGACAAAACAACAGAAACTCACAATTCAAACGCGAATCATCTGCGTTTAAACCTGGGAGTTCATGAATGCTAACGGTTAGCATTCATGTTTCAGATATTATTCTTTTATTCAAAATTTAAGTTTTCTTTTTGTTTGGATTGTAAAAATCAAATAAAAATATAATTCTTCTCATGAAACTACTTTTAATTAATTAGATCCTTTAAAATAATCCCAATGCTTGATTTCAGCTACGCAGCATTTAGTGTTAGCTCGTGGCTAATTATTCAAAAACACACTGAAAATGAAAGTGTTTTCAGCTATTTCTGCTGTATTTGTCACATAATTGTTACATTTCTTATATAAATATATATTGAAGGAATTATTGAAGACTTTTCTACTTGAGAAACAACAAAGATGCTGAAGGCAACATTTTGTCTTTAAGCTAGCTCCAACTTTTAAGCTAGCAATGTCTTCACATTTTATGGAACAAACGGTTGCAGAACCTGAAGGTGTAACTTCAGATTTTTCTCTTTCATATCTACACTGTATAAAAGGGAAAACATGGATTATTAAACAGAAAAACTGTCCATGTTTCACGGTTTTATTTTCAGCTTGTTTTGGTCTTATACTTGTCCTCGTCAGTTGCTAATAGTCTTCAGTAACGCTGCTTTTTCTGTGATTGTATAATCCCGTTATATTGTTTCCACTGACATTGTGAAATGTAATGCATTTCTGAAGTACGTTTGATCAACAAAGCGCTCGGTGTTCAAACAGATTTTCAGTTTGTTCCTGATCAGTGGAGCATAAATCTCTCATTTTTATTTTATTTTCAGTCAGATCTGTGAAGACATTGTTGCAGCAATCAATTCAACTAAAGATAAATTCATGGATCTTATTGGAAAATTAGCTTTTTAATCCTGTAAATGTTCTTCAGGTGACAGAAGGCTGATTTTGTAACCATCTTTATGTGGTTCTGAAGGTCCAGATTTCAGGCTGATCTCTGGTTTCCAGCTGTAATAACTGAAACTCGATCGTTCCTCCAAAGATAACTTCACTTTTGTTTCTGTTCACCTGGAGAAAGTTTTGGCGCCCAAAGCATCAACGGTATTAGACACAATATGCAAATCAAGCTACTTGATTAACTGGAGTAAAATTAGTTTTGGTAACTGTGTTGTTTTCTTTGCTGTTGTATTTACTTTTCCACTCGTCTTAATTTGGACCAGAAGATGTGAGCTCCAGTTCAGTCCATCAGTCAGTGAATAAGGTCTTTTGTAACCCTGGAGTCTGAATCCCAAACATCCGGTTTCCTCCTCCGTCCTCATCCCAGCACTTCCTGCTCTTCTTCCTCCCGTCTCACTCCGACTCGTTCTGCAGAGACGTCGAGTCGTAGACGTCGTTCCTCGTTGGAACTGTTCGTTCGTTCAGCGGGTTGAACCATCCGGTTCCGAGCGCGGGGCGAGGCGGACGGTGGTTCAGCCCGGCTTTTGTTTTAGGCTCGGTTTTTGGCAGCACTTCCAGCTTCAGTGGCACTGCCAAGTTTCTCTGTGTGTGTGTGTGTGTGTGTGTGTGTGTGTGTGTGTGTGTGTGTGTGTGTGTATGGTGGCTTTAATTCACTACCAACCCCCTCTTTTCCACACACACACAGTCTGTAAATTGTCTGGAACACCCCTAATGCCATCTGGTCCTGTGACGGGCCAGACAAACTACATGAGCGTGTGTGTGTGTGTGTGTGTGTGTGTGTGTGTTTTACATGCATGAGTAAAAACATAAGAACCTCAAATTTAATGCACCTTCCTCCTGTTTTCTCTCCATGCGTAAACGTTCACCCAGATTAGCAGGATCTGAAATTTGTGCTAATCTGAATGTTTTCCTTCATATTTTCATCACATTTTCATTATTTTCTTTTGATTTTTGTGTTTTTTGGGAATTAATTTTATGATTCTTTGTTGCAGTGCTGTCATTCATTACTCTGTTAAACTGTAACATCAGACAGAAACACCTGAATAAATACAGGAAGTGGTTTTCAAACAATGATTTTGTTTAATAATGGAGAAAAAACTGGTTGATTCCAGTGAGTTCTTCCTTTTTAAATCATGAATTAATTGTGATTAATCACAACTGAGGTTCAACTTTACCAGCCACACCAACTTAGCAATTTCTGCAGAGAAATCTGTGTGGCTGGTAAAGTTGAACCAGAGAGGACCCGTCTGACAACAGGAAGTAGGCTAAAAGTTCCCAAAAAGCAAAAACACCAGACTCTGATTTAAAGATCTTCAAGATGAGAAACGAATCTTCTGAGATCTATTAGGACAAAATGTTGTAGAAACAGAAGAAACAATATTAAAGTTTGTATTTATTAAACTCATTGGCTTTAATTTTCATTATCAAGCTAACTTTACTGTGTTTCAAAAGCAAACAGAAACATAAGAGGAATTTAAAGCTCAAACTAAAAGTCGTATCAAACTATTGTTGATTACGGGACATTAAACAGACGCTTCACTCAGTTTTTACAGGAAACGGAGCTGAAACGTAGCGGGAATGAATGGAAGCGTGTTGCTGGTATGAACTACCTGCCAAGTCAGTGAGCGCACAGCTGTGCAGGCCGTGGTGTGAAGGGAAGTGAACAATGGACGACGACATTAGCTGTTTCCAACGGTCAAACAGATTTGGGGGCAAACTTTCAAATGTCTCAGAAAAGAAAAATACTGAATATTTTTGAGTTTGGTGCCTCTGGCAAGGCGCAGACTCACAGTGGAGGGTTTATTTATCGCAGTAACTCGTTACCATAGTTACAGTCTTTGATACTGCGAGTTTAATATTTACGATTGTAAATTCATCTGTAATTGGATGACTAACAGTCTGTGGCTGCTTTTAAGTTTAGCCAATTAGCTGTAGCTCTCTCAAACAAATTGGTGCTGATGGTCTGAACAGGAAGTGGGGCCACCAAATCAGATCCAGCCCAGGGCCCTAAAAGCGTTTTGGACCGGCCCTGGTAGAACAAACGTCATTAATAAATCAGAAAAATTTAACTGTGATCATGTAAAAATGGTAAAATGTGAGTTAAATGGTCTAAAGTCAAACTTCCTGTTTGAGGATAAAACTTAAACGATGGCAGACGTACGGAACTCCAACGATGGAAAAGTTTTCTGTCTGAGGGGGATTTTGTTTGCAGATTTAGTAAACCTGATGTCTCTGTGCTGAAGACCCCAAAGCGAACATGAAGGCCGGGAGCAGAGGAACGTAGCAAGGCTGCAGCGTTTTCGGTTCGCAGATATCAGGAGAATTTAAAGAGACGGAGCGGATTCACATGAATGTGAGGATCATGCGGGTTGACCTGAGGAGACCAGGCTGCTGGCTCCTCATTGGCTGATGAACATCTGGCAGTGTGTGTGTGTGTGTGTGTGTGTGTGTGTGTGTGTGTGTGATACCACATTGATCTCCTCTCTCACATTCCACTCTGTCAGGACTGAAAAGCAGGAGCTCCTCACTCCAAACATTTCCCTCTTCCTCCATCTCTCCATTGTCCCGCTCTGTTTTCCTCTTTTCTCTCTCGTTCTTCTTCTCAAACATGGAAGAAGATTCTTTTCATTTTAATCGGTTTATTTAAATCGTGTTTATCCTCTGCAGTGGAAGCACCACTTGGTCAAAAATCTTAATTTTTTTCTGATGTGGATTAAAACTGAATCAAAAACTTGTAGTTCTGTCTCTCATCACCTTTTCCTGTTTCTTTTGTAAACAGGCATTTGAAAACATCTGCTTTAACTGTTGCACATCAGTTTGGTGCCTTTGTGAAGTACGGTGGACTCCATGTTGTCCTTTTCACACAGGTTTTTCTTTGTAACTCCAAATTTATTCCTTGGCGTCGAGTCGCTGAACCATCAAGATTTGAGGTGAAGACCGTAGCTGTTAGCTTCTGTGTTAGCGCTAAGATGTTCCCATTGTTGGCATATTAAAGTATATTTGGTGTTTGAAATATTAAAATGAGAGTTTAAGACTTGGTCTCACTAATTTTAGCTGTTCATCGGTGCAGAAATGCTAAATTGCTTCACTCTCTTCAAAATAAAAGCATGAACATAAACAGCTACTTGAAGAATTAAACTGAGCTGAAAGTTTACCAAACAGCTAAGTAATATGGTGCTTTTAAATTTATTAGGAATAATCACTTTATGAAGAGCTAAGCGTTTTAAAAGTTAGCAAAGTGCTAAAGTGCTACTCGACAAATTAGCAATGCTATTAGCGCATTAGCAGGTTATAAGTGTGTCTCCCTGAAAGTGTTCAGGTGGGTGACTGGGGTTCAGGTGCTTGGAGGGGTCTGCTGGTTCTGGATCGGTTCTTTTGGGTCGGGTCCGTTTAACACACCTGGTGTAAACTTGACCTTTCACCCCGTGACGGCTTTAGCCCAAACCGGAGGTCTCGCCCCTGAAGCCTCTCTATCCGGGTTAAACCCGCCTCTGAATGACATCTGCTGTTGTTTCTGACAGCCATCCAAGCTGCAGAATGCTAATTTAAAAGTTGAGTTTGTCTGTTTTGAATTAGTTGTTATCTGTCTTGTGTGACAGGTTTGTGTTTGCAATAACTTGAGGCTAAAACCCGTCTCTGCTCAGCGGTTTTAGCCTTTGGTTAAGAGGATGTTAAAGAGGACATTAGATGGCTGTTTAGAGTTTCCACTTCTCTCTTATTTTCCGGCTTGCTGCCTGTTGGATTGCCGTCCTCTGACAGCTTGAAGCCATTTGAGGAACCAATTATCCAATAATGCAGCTTTATGAAGTTCCAACCCTGCTGCTGTTCTTGGAAGGCAGAAGATTTACGACACCGGAGCTTTATGGGGAACAACCGTCATTTGGAAGTGGGCGACATCCACGTCTGCAGAAAAACATTTGCATTAATGTCCTTCATTATCTGGGTTTAATATCTAAAGCAGCCGCAAATTAATGGAGAAAATAATAAACACGCAAAACGCCTTGTAGCCGAAAGTTTTGTAGAGGCTTTGTGGTGTTTTTAGATTTTAATTATTGATTTGTTTAAAGATTTTAAGATGTATTCCTGACTCATGGTGACCATTTAAAGATCTGACCGCAGCTTTTCAATGAGCCTCAGATTTACTTTGATCTTTGAGTCATTTTGTTTCCTTCACTGGAAAAATTTGGTTTTTATTCACGGCGGACATCTTGGAGCGACCTGAGAGGAAGTCGGTGTGCGAATGGCATCAGATGCCCCAAACATTCAGACGACAAATTAACTTTATCTGTACAGCAAATTTTTTAATTTCCATGAAATGCTAAAAACACAATTAACCAAAGAAAATTACATTAAAGAGGTAAAATAAGGAGAAACAATAAAAAGTAGTAATTCAGGCTAGAATGAACAATTTGTTAGTTGTTTTTAACCAGAATCGGCTCTAACCAGCTGGGCTTTTAGCTGCGTTTTAAAGGAGCTCAGGGTTCCAGCTGTTTAGTTCCAGATCTGTGGTGAATAGAAGCTGAATGCTGCTTCTCCGTGTTTGGTTCTGGTTCTGGATGCAGAACCAGAAGACCTGAGAGACCTGAAGGTTGCTATGGCAACAGCAGCAGACCTTTAATGTTTCCTGGAAATGTTCTCCAGCTGATAGAAGGCCGACTTTCTAACCATCTTTATGTGGCTCTGAAGGTCCAAATCCAGATTTCATCCTGATCTCCAGTTTCCAGCTGTGACAACTGAAGCTGTGTGCAGACTCTAGATCTGTAACTCTAGATCTATGACTCTAGATCTATGACTATAGATCTAGAACTCTAGATCTAGAACTCTAGATCTAGAACTCTAGATCTAGAACTCTAGATCTATAACTCTAGATCTAGAACTCTAGATCTGTAACTCTAGATCTTTCTGCTCAGATGGTGAAAGTTCTGCCACATCCACACATTGATCTGTTTAGTGACTGAATAGGGTCAAAGGTCACCTGGTGACATCATAACATAGAGCTGTGTGTCATCTGCATAGATATGGTAGCTGATCTGATTTCCTGTTGTAACCTGAGCTGGTGGGAGCGTCTAGATACAGAATAAAGGGGTCCCAGGACTGAGCCTTGAGGAACCCCACGCAGGATTTCTGCTGGCTTCAGTGGAAAGTTTCCTGTTGAAAAAAGAAATCCAGTTCTTTAGGACGTCCATGAAAAGGTTCCCACACCAGGTGAAACCCACATTATGGTTGAGATGTTTCTAGTTCCACTCAGGTGGAAACCTTCACCTGCCGAACGGCGTCACAGAAACCACTGAGCTAAACTCTTGTTGTTTCAGAACCCAGTCAGGCTTCAGAACCCAGTCAGGCTTCAGAACCCAGTCAGGCTTCTTCAGAACCATCATCCTTCACTTATTGGCTTCTGGGTCTTCATGGTTCTGGTTCCCTGAAGTTCTCTGACAAACAAACTGATGTCAGAAGCTGCATACCAACCCCATTCAGTCCAATTCCAGTCTGTTTGTCTGGAAAGTCCGGTTCGGTTGGTGAGGTGTGAATGCTAAGCTAACTCTGGTTCAGTTTGAATGTGCATGTGAACAACCAAAGCTAACATGTTAGCCTTGCGCTAGCAGCAGAAATCCTCCAACCGCTAAAATCCTCCATCTTGTTTCCATCTGGTGAAGAAGGAAGTTGCTCTCAGTGTCTTCAAAGGTTTTTGTGTCGTTTCCTTCAGTGGTTCTTGGTGCAGCGCCCCCACAGGCCAGGAGGGGAACAGGTTGGTTTGACTCGGAGCCACAACAGCTGGAGGTGGAGCAGATGTTCTGGTTCCAGTAGAACCGGGTCAACCGGACTGAAGGAGGAAAAACCCTAAATGACACAAACTGGAATCTATTTGCTGATTCTTTGACCTTTTTCTGATTTTTATTTGCAGACATTTTTGAAAACTATCTTGTTTTTCATCCAGTTTGCAACTGGTCCAATAAAATGGATCAATATAATTTGATCAGTTTTTCTGATAAAATGTAACGAAATGGATCTACAACGATCTGCTGCATCTTTCTTGAACATGCCTCACGTTGTGCCTGAATGTCTCATTCTGGAGCAGATCTGTGAGAAAGTAACCTGAGACCTGCACACACACACACACACACACACACACACACCCAGGCATTCCCACAATGCCTCTCTCTCTCTGTGTGTCAGATGTAAGCCTTTTGTCTGCTGTCGACCTCGCCGCCCCCCCGCTCCGGCGTTGCAGGTGTTCATGGTGAAGCAATAAAACAAGTAGTGACTGTTCTGCGATCCGTCCCACGCTCAGACCCGGCTCCGCGCGGGCCAGCGCCTGGCTGCAGCCTGCACACGGATCCATGTGTGATTGTTCATAACTGGGTCAGCAGAAACAAACTGGACCTGCTGTTATCACTGATGCATGGGAAGTTTAAAGCGCCGCTCTGCTGATAATAAAATCATCAATGAACCTGATTGGTTCTCCTCAGGTAGCTCGCTGTTGGATTCTTCTGTCTTCTAGTAAATGTTAACCTGAGTTTCTCGTAATCTTTAAAATCAGAGTAGGTCTGTCTTGTCATGATGAGCAGTAAATCAATTAATCACATGACAAAACAAACTCAATAATTCACATGATTTATTGTTTTTCTGTTTCCACCAAAAACTGGATGATAAAAGTTTTCAGTTTGCTGTTTTGGTCTAAACTGTTTTTTTAGTATATTTTTGTTTCCATAATTCATTTTATTTGTTGTTTTGTTTATTCATGTTGGATATTTTAAATGTCTTCCAGTTCCAGAGTTAAATTTATTAAAGTTAAATAAGTTTAAGGTCTCAAAGCAGCAATATTATCGTTTATTGTGATAACTTCTTTATTATCCACCAAAATTTATGGTGACCGGTCTTTCAACAGCGAATGTTACTAACAATACAAGCTGCAGTTTATTAACAGTAAAAATGTTCAAATTGGAATTATGAAATAAATTTGCTTAATGGAAACATGGCAATCGTTTTAGTTTTTGCATCATACAAGTCGTGATGAACTGATGTTCAAGTCGTGATGTTGCTACTGGCAGAAACTGCAAAGAAGACAACAGGACGTGGAAGCAGGACGATGTTTTTAATGAATTATTCTTTTTTTATTAATTTTAATATGAATTACTATTATTATTTATTTATGTTTGCAATAATGCGTATTTGTGAGTTTACTGCACATTTTCTGCTAAAATGGTGAAAACCATTTGGTTTAAGTGATGCTAACTCCCACCTGCAGGGGGCAGTGTTCCTGAACATCATTGATGCCTCAGGCTGACTAGATGTCAAGTTATCAGCCTTAAAACGTCTTAAATTAAATAAAAATCTAATTTGACCTTAAATATGTTAATAACAGGCAGCAAGTCGTCCAATAGGAACGTGTCATTGAAGTCGGCGCTGGATGCTGCCGCCCGATTGGTCTGCTTCAACTCTGTTCGCTAATTTCTAATTAGCACGCCGCATTAGCTTGGATAGAAGACAGGAAGTTGCTGTTGGCTCTAGGATTGTCACGGGCATTTTTCACGTCAGTGTTTGGGTCAAAGGTCATGTACCTGCAGGCTCTGTGCTGGCTGCAGCGGTGCAGCGCGCCGCATGAATGCGGTTCCTGTTTGCCGTTTTGGCGGTGCGCACCAGACGGCCTTTCTCTTAATAATAATGATGTGAAATGTGAAACAGCAGGTTCTGGTCTCTGTTGGCGTAATGAGTCTGGTAATCAGGTCCGACAGACACACACACAC
>NW_006800338.1:191164-192249 GCF_000485575.1 Poecilia formosa
CAGATTTCATCCTGATCTCCAGTTTCCAGCTGTGACAACTGAAGCTGTGTGCAGACTCTAGATCTGTAACTCTAGATCTATGACTCTAGATCTATAACTCTAGATCTACGACTTTAGATCTGTAACTCTAGATCTTTCTGCTCAGATGGTGAAAGTTCTGCCACATCCAGACATTGATCTGTTTAGTGACTGGATAGGGTCAAAGGTCACCTGGTGTCATCTGCATAGCTATGGTAGCTGATCTGATTTCCTGTTGTAACCTGAGCTGGTGGGAGCATCTAGATCAGGGGTCCCCAAACTACGGCCCGCGGGCCGGACCCGGCCCGCCACGCCATTTGGTCCGGCCCCCTGAACAATGCCGGATCCGGCCCGCCTCCTCATACCAGAGAGCATTCAGTGTTTTTTTTTTTTCATATATTGTATGTTTTATATGTGGATTTTTCTTCAACCACCAGGGGGCTCTTGAGCAGATGTGAAATTAACTTTCCCTCAATGGAATATATACTCGTCAGTCCCAGTCACCGTTTCACTCACGGTTTGTTCCATTTGCATTCTGGGTAAAAATCTATCTAAAAGCGCGAATGTGTCGCCACATTATGGTTGAGATGTTTCTAGTTCCACTCAGGTGGAAACCTTCACCTGCCGCACGGCGTCACAGGAACCACTGAGCTAAACTCTTGTTGTTTCAGAACCCAGTCAGGTTTCAGAACCATCATCCTTCACTGATTGGTTCCTGTGTCTTCATGGTTCTGGTTCCCTGAAGTTCTCTGACAAACAAACTGATGTCAGAAGCTGCATACCAGCCCCATTCAGTCCAACTCCAGTCCGTTTGTCTGGAAAGTCCGGTTCGGTTGGTGAGGTGTGAATGCTAAGCTAACTCTGGTTCAGTTTGAATGCATATGTGAACAACCAAAGCTAACGTGTTAGCCTTGCGCTAGCAGCAGAAATCCTCCAACCGCTAAAATCTGACGCCTCCATCTTGTTTCCATCTGGTGAAGCAGGAAGTTGCTCTCAGTGTCTTCAGAGGTTTTTGTGTCGTTTCCTTCAGTGGTTCTTGGTGCAGCGCCCCCACAGGCCAGGAGGGG
>NW_006800338.1:192259-214387 GCF_000485575.1 Poecilia formosa
CGTCAGCGGGAAGCTTTGGGGTCGTAAACCGTTCACACAGAAATCTGTATGAACTGATTCCTGTGTGAACTGTTCACGATTAGTAGCAGGAAACAGTTTATCATCAAGATCTGCCGTGGGACCCATACAGCTAATGGAGTTAGCGTTAGCTAAGGTGTTAGCTGTGTTTGACGCTCGTTTTGCTTGTTACTGAACATGATTAGCTTTCCAGATGAACACAGCCCGTATCATTACCCCTCCACCACCGAGTTTTACAGAGGATATGAAATATTTGTCATGACTACAGAGTTAAAGGCATCAAATTAGACTCCAGTTTAGCTGGATTTCAGAAATCTTTGAATTCTTCCTCTGCTGCCCGTCAGTCCATCTTCACACTTCCTGTTCTTACGTCCCATCAGCAGCGAATCGGGTCGTTTTGTTGGCGCTCTGCCTCCGAGCGAAGCTCGGAAGCCATTTTGTTTCTTGGCTGGGAAGCAGAGGGACGGCGAGGTGTCGCCTTTGTTTACCGCGCCGATGTGCCTGGTTGTTGTTTTCGGAGAGGTTGTCTGCTCCCATGCCGTGAATGCAGATCGGAGGGAGGACGACAAATTTACGGATTTGGCAGCTCGCTCGCTCGCCCCTCTCTCTCTCTCTCTCTCTCGGTTCTGTTGGGCCCGAGGTTCTCTAACTCATAACCGGAATGTTCCTTTTATTTTGATTCACATAGTTGTATCACACAAACACACGTGCACCGCTCTCCTTGGACGAATCACGCCCAGGTTCACACACACACACACACACACACACACACACACACGCGCGCGCGGCCTGCCACCCCCGCTGTGGCTTTCTCCAGGCCTCGGCATTTTGATGAGCCGGCTGCTGTTTGTGAATGCAGCTAATTAGAGCCCTACAGGCTTACACAACCACCAGGCTGAGGTTCCCAACCGCCGGGGCGCGGCCTGAGGCTGGGACGGGCCCCGAGCAAACGGGGTCCTTCACACGTTCCTGAATTAACTTCGGCTTTTTATCCGAGCTTACGCGGAAGAAGAAACATCCGAATTAAAATCTGCTTTGGTTACGATTTTCACTTAATTTGGGAAATGTCTTTATTGGAGCGAAAAGGGAATTTATTTGAGTAATCCAAGTCAGTTTCTCTGATAATTAGAAGATCAGTGAAAATGATCAGTTATTCCAAGTGTATTTGATGGAAAGTTGAGTGGTAGGAAAAATAGTCGTAATAATACAAGAATATGTCGTACAGCAAGTCGAAATATTACAAGATTAAAATAATGAACAGCTTTGAGGTCTGAGATGTTTTCCTCTGGAGAGTGATGAACTCCAGGTAGCCTGGAGATGACCTTTGACCCTTCCCAGGTTGATGGGCAGCGGCTGCAGCTCTGCTATTCCTCCCTGTCGTCTGTGTGACACAAAGAGGGATTTTTAAAATGTATTTTTTTTCTAATAAATTGACATTTTTTTAAAAATGTAATTGCAAAAATAATATTTTTATTGTTTTTATTTGTTTATTTTTCTACCTTATTATGACGACTCGAGTGTGTGGTCCGCGTGGCATTTTTTAATGTTTTTATTTAAATTTTAAAAATATGTGTTATTATGTATTTCTATTTTTCTACCCTGGTTCAGAGCAGAAAGTTTTTTTTCTTTTTAATTAAGCTCTTTATTTGTATTTTGGCTTTTACACTTAAAAAATACAGTTTCTGTTTTTGCAGCTAAAAATAATTTCTGCTAAATGTGTTTGGAGGTTTTACTCTGATTTGTTCGACTAAAGGAGAAAATGTAATTAATTTGTGACGTTTTCTATTTTATCATTTTCTAATTCCAGTTTTAGCCACAAACGTTCCCAGCCTTCATCCCTCCTTTCATTTCCTGTCATTTCTGTCTGAAAATCTGCACATTGTTGCTGCAGCGTTTAAACGAAAGCCGTGAAGCGGAGGTGAAAACATGTCGAATGCTAAGCTAAATCAGGCCCAGGCTAATGAATAAACCACAAAGAGCCACTTGTTTCCTGATGAGATTGGATTCCCAAATGACAGCTTCCCTCTCTGAATTAACGCCTTCATTCCGGGCCAGAAACTCACCGCCGCACAAAGGCCTCCAAACACGGGCGAGCGAGGGGCGAGCGAGGGAGCGGTGCGGCCCACGGCGGCGGCGCCCACGNTGGGACCCATACAGCTAATGGAGTTAGCATTAGCTAAGGTGTTAGCTGTGTTTGACGCTCGTTTTGCTTGTTACTGAACATGATTAGCTTTCCAGATGAACACAGCCCGTATCATTACCCCTCCACCACCGAGTTTTACAGAGGATATGAAATATTTGTCATGACTACAGAGTTAAAGGCATCAAATTAGACTCCAGTTTAGCTGGATTTCAGAAATCTTTGAATTCTTCCTCTGCTGCCCGTCAGTCCATCTTCACACTTCCTGTTCTTACGTCCCATCAGCAGCGAATCGGGTCGTTTTGTTGGCGCTCTGCCTCCGAGCGAAGCTCGGAAGCCATTTTGTTTCTTGGCTGGGAAGCAGAGGGACGGCGAGGTGTCGCCTTTGTTTACCGCGCCGATGTGCCTGGTTGTTGTTTTCGGAGAGGTTGTCTGCTCCCATGCCGTGAATGCAGATCGGAGGGAGGACGACAAATTTACGGATTTGGCAGCTCGCTCGCTCGCCCCTCTCTCTCTCTCTCTCTCTCGGTTCTGTTGGGCCCGAGGTTCTCTAACTCATAACCGGAATGTTCCTTTTATTTTGATTCACATAGTTGTATCACACAAACACACGTGCACCGCTCTCCTTGGACGAATCACGCCCAGGTTCACACACACACACACACACACACACACACACACACGCGCGCGCGGCCTGCCACCCCCGCTGTGGCTTTCTCCAGGCCTCGGCATTTTGATGAGCCGGCTGCTGTTTGTGAATGCAGCTAATTAGAGCCCTACAGGCTTACACAACCACCAGGCTGAGGTTCCCAACCGCCGGGGCGCGGCCTGAGGCTGGGACGGGCCCCGAGCAAACGGGGTCCTTCACACGTTTCTGAATTAACTTCGGCTTTTTATCCGAGCTTACGCGGAAGAAGAAACATCTGAATTAAAATGTGCTTTGGTTACGATTTTCACTTAATTTGGGAAATGTCTTTATTGGAGCGAAAAGGGAATTTATTTGAGTAATCCAAGTCAGTTTCTCTGATAATTAGAAGATCAGTGAAAATGATCAGTTATTCCAAGTGTATTTGATGGAAAGTTGAGTGGTAGGAAAAATAGTCGTAATAATACAAGAATATGTCGTACAGCAAGTCGAAATATTACAAGATTAAAATAATGAACAGCTTTGAGGTCTGAGATGTTTTCCTCTGGAGAGTGATGAACTCCAGGTAGCCTGGAGATGACCTTTGACCCTTCCCAGGTTGATGGGCAGCGGCTGCAGCTCTGAGGTTCTTCCTGGTGTTTTTCCACCCTGACGTCTGTCTGTGTGACGCAAAGTGGGATTTTTAAAATGTTTTTTTTTTTCTAATAAATTTACATTTTTTTAAAAATGTAATAGCAAAAATAATATTTTTATTGTTTTTATTTGTTTATTTTTCCACCTTATTATGACGACTCGAGTGTGTGGTCCGCGTGGCATTTTTTAATGTTTTTATTTAAATTTTAAAAATATGTGTTATTATTATTATGTATTTCTATTTTTCTACCCTGGTTCAGAGCAGAAAGTTTTTTTTCTTTTTAATTAAGCTCTTTATTTGTATTTTGGCTTTTACACTTAAAAAATACAGTTTCTGTTTTTGCAGCTAAAAATAATTTCTGCTAAATGTGTTTGGAGGTTTTACTCTGATTTGTTCGACTAAAGGAGAAAATGTAATTAATTTGTGACGTTTTCTATTTTATCATTTTCTAATTCCAGTTTTAGCCACAAACGTTCCCAGCCTTCATCCCTCCTTTCATTTCCTGTCATTTCTGTCTGAAAATCTGCACATTGTTGCTGCAGCGTTTAAACGAAAGCCGTGAAGCGGAGGTGAAAACATGTCGAATGCTAAGCTAAATCAGGCCCAGGCTAATGAATAAACCACAAAGAGCCACTTGTTTCCTGATGAGATTGGATTCCCAAATGACAGCTTCCCTCTCTGAATTAACGCCTTCATTCCGGGCCAGAAACTCACCGCCGCACAAAGGCCTCCAAACACGGGCGAGCGAGGGGCGAGCGAGGGAGCGGTGCGGCCCACGGCGGCGGCGCCCACGATCACCGCCAACCAGGAAGTGGATTAGGAGCTTTAATTATTGAGAGATTTTAGCGTTGTTGTTTATTTTGGATCATCCCTGGAAAGATAAAGACACAGAGAGAGAGAGTGTGTGTGTGTGTGTGTGTGTGTGTGTGTGTGTGTGTGTGTGTGCGTGTGTGTGTTTCTTTGTGTGTAATCTCCTGGATGAAGCCGTACGGCTTCACGTCGCCCATCAGAACCGCCGCCACTCGTCCTTCCTGGTTTCACCGGGAAACGGCAGAATGTTCTGGACCTGCTGGGAGTCCAGGTCAGGAAGAGCTGCAGAGGTCAGAGGTCAAACCAGGCGCAGCAGAAACCATGGAAACAGAAGGAAACGATCCACTGGAAGAGAAGAAACGAAAGAGACGAGAGAAAGTTCTGATGGGGATGGACCGGATCAGAACCACAGACCGACTGACCGTCAGTCCATCCATCCATCCATCCATCCATCCATCCATCCATCCATCCATCCATCCATCCATCCATCCATGATATCTCCGGCTTCCTGTTCAGGGAGTTGAACTTCCAGCTCAGGTTTTCTTCAGGTTTTCCATGAACTCTGACCCACAGCATGATGCTGCCACCACCATGCGTCACAGTGGAGTTTATTTTTACTGATTGCTGTTTCTGATTAAACTTTTCATGTTGTAAAAGTGGAGGCAGCTCATTCTGACGCCGCTGCTGGAGTCGGTAACCGAGGCCAGAGACCGTCGCCGTGCTGCAGTAAAGCGGATTAAACTGCTGCGCTTCCACCCTGACAGCACCAACAATGCTCTTTCTCCGTCAGTCTCAGCGTTGGAGTTTGTATTATTTGCTGTGAATGTATTAATGGTTATAAATATCCGCTCCTTTCAGTGGATTTCACTCCATTCATCTCTCTTTTCCTCGTCGAAACCTTAAAGACAAACGCGGGGCGCGTCACGCGTTAGCGGGCGGATCTGGGCGCGCGCGGCCCGATGGCGCGCCTGATTTTTGTTCCCCTAATTGGCATAGCTTATTAAGTCACAGTTGGCAGCGGGGCAGAAAGGGGGTTGCTTTAATAACATCCCCTCTCCGTTTGATTTGATGCACTTGTTCCGAGGCCGATAACGCCGCGCGCCGCCCCCGCCGCCGCCCTCCTGTCTTTATCCGGTGAAATGTGGCTCCGTTCCGCCCGTCACTCAGCGCCGCCGCGGCTGACGGCGTTCAGGATAGAGCAGTCCTCGCCCCCCGCCGCCGCTCGCTGCTAAATTGTCTCGTTTTCCCCGGCATGGCGGTGCAGAACGGCTCACAAAAACACCCAGCCATGCTCCTAATTGTGCCTGGATTAGGGATTAATAGGCGTTTTTAGCTATAATGGCAAATATTATTAGCCCCATTTGCTTTTCTAATGCTAATAATGACTTTACTAATAAAGGCAGTGATTTCAAGGTTAGCGCCTGTGAGCTCCGATCGCAGCCGCCGGTTTTCTCCCTTAAGCTCAGGAGAGCAGCGTGCTCCGACGGGCCGGCTCGCCACCGAGTCGGCGCGCCAGATGTTTTCCCCCAAGATGAAGCCCAGAGGTGCTGCTAGCTTTAGCTCCCACTTTGGGCTCTGAAATCATCTAAAAGCAAGTCAAACTTAACACTTTAAATGGCTTTTACTTGTTTTTATGTTTGTTTTCTGTGATTCTAGCTTTTGTTAGGTTTTCAGATTGCTTAACATCAAGTCAAATTTAACATTTTACATCTATTTGAGCTGTTTTAATGTTTCTTGTGCTCTTTACTTCCCACTTTAGGCTCCAAAATCACACAAAATCAAGTCAAACTTAATATTTTAAATCTAGTTGTTTTTGTTTGTTTGTTTGTTTGTTCTCACTTCCCACTTCAGGCTCTAAACTCATAAATTAAAGTCAAATTTAACGTTTCAAATCTGTTTTTTTGTATTCCTAACTTTAGTTCCCACTTCAGGCTCAAAATAAATTTAAAATCAAGTCAAATTTAACATTTTAAATCTGTTTTGTTTTTCATGTTTGGGTTTTGTAAGGTTTCTCAAAGGTTTGTTCATTTCTATGCATTCACTACTTTAGCATGGATACCTGCAGAGGGAGTATACAGTTATCCTCAAGTTAAATTTAATACCTTCAGAATTTAAAAACAAAAAAACTGAACACTGACTGGAAAGTGTTTCTATTTATTCATAGATCACTGTGTGGAAAAAGGAAGGGTTTGTTTTTTCTATTCAACGTCCACAAGGAAGCAGGAGGAACAAAAACCACATAAAATCACTTCGGTTTTATTTATTTTTATATATTAAATATAGCAGCAGCGGTATTAGTACTACTACATGAGAAGTTTATTTCCTAGCTTACATTGTGATTAATTGCACAAACGGTGTTTCTCTGGAAGGAAAAAAAGTTTATAAAAATTCCCGGACCAGGACGGACTTCCGGTTCCGGTTCGTGGCTGCGTGTTTGATTTCCGCTTGGCATCGACGCTGTTTTTTTTTTAAGTTTTTCTCTCTTTTTTTTCTTTTTGATTCATTAAAACTCCGGTTACAAACCAAAGGGATGAAAAACGGAGATTAGAGGATTACTTTAAGCTAGTCGGACTTTTACGTGATTAATGTGCGCTCTATGTGTTAGACGGTGGATTAGAGCTAGCGCTTAGCCAAGAAGCTAACTAGCGGCTAGCCTGTTAGCCGCTATAGCGAGGCGCCGTTGAGTCATTGACCTTCTGTCACTAAAATGTTTGTAACTCCATTATTTCTTATCCGATTTCTTTAAAATATGGCTTAAATCAAAGCTCATAGAATTGCCAATGTTATGATATATAAAACATATCTTCTAGTGCGATGAAAATCTGTAAACGGTTTTCTCAAGATACAAGAGAGGACAAAACAAATGTTCTACTTTAAACTGGACAATTTAATTTTACATAATTGAATGAATGAGTGAATATACTTCATTAATCTGAGAGGGAGGTTCGTAATTGCAGCTGTAGGATCAACAGTTTGTTGTATACGTCATAAAATGTCATCCTATTTGATAATTAGAAATAGTCCAGTTTTTGTTGTTTATTGAACTTTCAGAAATGACAGCGGCTGCGGTTCGCCACAGCAAAGGGGAAAATAACAGATGATGACTCTGGTATTCAGCTTTTCTTTCTCACTCGTTTTGTCGACTTTATTGTTCAAGCACACCTGTTGCCGTGGCAACCGACTGACAACATCTCCACTAACCGACTGAGTGGAAATTACTCATTCAGGTGTATCGACACCAAAAAACATGTAGAGAGCAGAACATTGAGTCCGTTACGATTTTGTTTTCAAGTTGGATGATTATTTTATAATTATAATCTGAACTTTGGTGTGTTTGTCGCCTTGTTTCAGTGAAGTTTCATAAGTTTCTAAGGTCACTGCTGAGGCCTCGCCGTCGCTGCAGTGAGGGTGCACTTACTTTTCTTTCTTTGTCATCCTGCCTGTAATTAGAAAACTTTTTCTGAAGCAGGTTTTTCTCTTTGCACCTCATGACAGATTTCAGGAGACAAACACAGATGATTAACTTATTTCCTGACTTCTTCTTCTTCTGCTCCATAATCACATTTCAGTTCATTCATTAGAACTGATTTATTATCTGAAATACCTGAAAACCTAATGACATCACCCTGTACTTTGTTGTTTGGAGCTGATTAGGAGAAGGCAAACATGCCGGTTTCCACGGCGGCGGCGGCGCTGGCGGCGGCGGCTCTTGTTGAGCTATTAGCTGCATTCACAGGTGTCTTTTCTGTCGCTGCTGCCTCACAATCTGCTCGTTTCCTCGCTGCACTCAGCCTCACCTCCACGCATCGAGCTGATCTTCAGCTCCCAGCCTTTTGGTGAAGCCGCCGGCTCTCCTCGCCGCCGCCGCGGTCGGTCCGTGACGTCGGCGAGGTGCCGGCGGCGCCGCAGCGCGCGCGTTAGCGGCTGCTGGTTCCCACACCTGTTCGCTTGTGATGGCGGCTAATTACCCGGTCCTTAAAAAATAAAGAGACAGGGAACGTCAAACCCGCCTGCCTGGCAATTACAGCGACGCTCAACACCTCTCGGCAACAAACACCACTCCAATTACAGGCGCAGGCTTATTCTGGGAGGCGGCGGCGGCGCCGTGTTTATGCTAGTGGGTGAAAGACGGTGACATGCTAACTTGTTTTGGAGCATCAAAACTTGTGTGTTTTGGGTTTGGGAGAGGTGCTTCACCGCAGAAAATCACAGTCTGACCTCTTCATCCTCCCATCCACCCAGACAACTGGTTACAGAGATCGCATTATTCATTAAACCAATAAAATATATTTTTAACAGAAATCTGGACCTTCTGAAAACATGATAGCTGTGTGAGTAACTGCATCAGTGCGGCGTGGCATGGAGGTCATCAGCTTCAATATGCTCAGGAGTTTGGAAAAACTTCAACTCGCCTACATTATTTATTTTGGTGTTCACACTTTTCCCTTCCACTAAACTTTACAATAATAAACCTTGAGAGCAGGCAGCATCTTTACGGATGATTTTTGTGTGGATTGTCCTTGTGGAGGCAGTTTGACTGTAAAGTCAGCAGTTACAACATGGCCGAACCCTCATGTCTCAGGATTAAAATCGTTTCATTTTTTATTATTCTAACTTTCCAAAGAAACTGAATTTGGATCTTTTCATTCGATAGTTAGAGATTTCTGCCGTGAGCCTTTGGGGTGTTTTTACTCAAACATCCTGTCCTGTTCTGATGTTTGGTGGTCCAGTTTTACTCCTGACCTTCGGCCTTTGAAGCGTCTTCCTGCCAAGTTTCCTCACTTCCTGTTCCGGTTCCTCCTCTGTGATCTCAGGAAGACAAAACAACAGAAACTCACAATTCAAACGCGAATCATCTGCGTTTAAACCTGGGAGTTCATGAATGCTAACGGTTAGCATTGATGTTTCAGATATTATTCTTTTATTCAAAATTTAAGTTTTCTTTTTGTTTGGATTGTAAAAATCAAATAAAAATATAATTCTTCTCATGAAACTACTTTTAATTAATTAGATCCTTTAAAATAATCCCAATGCTTGATTTCAGCTACGCAGCATTTAGTGTTAGCTCGTGGCTAATTATTCAAAAACACACTGAAAATGAAAGTGTTTTCAGCTATTTCTGCTGTATTTGTCACATAATTGTTACATTTCTTATATAAATATATATTGAAGGAATTATTGAAGACTTTTCTACTTGAGAAACAACAAAGATGCTGAAGGCAACATTTTGTCTTTAAGCTAGCTCCAACTTTTAAGCTAGCAATGTCTTCACATTTTATGGAACAAACGGTTGCAGAACCTGAAGGTGTAACTTCAGATTTTTCTCTTTCATATCTACACTGCATAAAAGAAAAAACATGGATTATTAAACAGAAAAACTGTCCATGTTTCACGGTTTTATTTTCAGCTTGTATTGGTCTTATACTTGTCCTCGTCAGTTGCTAATAGTCTTCAGTAACGCTGCTTTTTCTGTGATTGTATAATCCCGTTATATTGTTTCCACTGACATTGTGAAATGTAATGCATTTCTGAAGTACGTTTGATCAACAAAGCGCTCGGTGTTCAAACAGATTTTCAGTTTGTTCCTGATCAGTGGAGCATAAATCTCTCATTTTTATTTTATTTTCAGTCAGATCTGTGAAGACATTGTTGCAGCAATCAATTCAACTAAAGATAAATTCATGGATCTTATTGGAAAATTAGCTTTTTAATCCTGTAAATGTTCTTCAGGTGACAGAAGGCTGATTTTGTAACCATCTTTATGTGGTTCTGAAGGTCCAGATTTCAGGCTGATCTCTGGTTTCCAGCTGTAATAACTGAAACTCGATCGTTCCTCCAAAGATAACTTCACTTTTGTTTCTGTTCACCTGGAGAAAGTTTTGGCGCCCAAAGCATCAACGGTATTAGACACAATATGCAAATCAAGCTACTTGATTAACTGGAGTAAAATTAGTTTTGGTAACTGTGTTGTTTTTTTGCTGTTGTATTTACTTTTCCACTCGTCTTAATTTGGACCAGAAGATGGGAGCTCCAGTTCAGTCCATCAGTCAGTGAATAAGGTCTTTTGTAACCCTGGAGTCTGAATCCCAAACATCCGGTTTCCTCCTCCGTCCTCATCCCAGCACTTCCTGCTCTTCTTCCTCCCGTCTCACTCCGACTCGTTCTGCAGAGACGTCGAGTCGTAGACGTCGTTCCTCGTTGGAACTGTTCGTTCGTTCAGCGGGTTGAACCATCCGGTTCCGAGCGCGGGGCGAGGCGGACGGTGGTTCAGCCCAGCTTTTGTTTTAGGCTCGGTTTTTGGCAGCACTTCCAGCTTCAGTGGCACTGCCAAGTTTCTNGCTCGGTTTTTGGCAGCACTTCCAGCTTCAGTGGCACTGCCAAGTTTCTGTGTGTGTGTGTGTGTTTGTGTGTGTGTGTGTGTGTGTGTGTGTGTGTGTATGGTGGCTTTAATTCACTACCAACCCCCTCTTTTCCACACACACACAGTCTGTAAATTGTCTGGAACACCCCTAATGCCATCTGGTCCTGTGACGGGCCAGACAAACTACATGAGCGTGTGTGTGTGTGTGTGTGTGTGTGTGTGTGTTTTACATGCATGAGTAAAAACATAAGAACCTCAAATTTAATGCACCTTCCTCCTGTTTTCTCTCCATGCGTAAACGTTCACCCAGATTAGCAGGATCTGAAATTTGTGCTAATCTGAATGTTTTCCTTCATATTTTCATCACATTTTCATTATTTTCTTTTGATTTTTGTGTTTTTTGGGAATTAATTTTATGATTCTTTGTTGCAGTGCTGTCATTCATTACTCTGTTAAACTGTAACATCAGACAGAAACACCTGAATAAATACAGGAAGTGGTTTTCAAACAATGATTTTGTTTAATAATGGAGAAAAAACTGGTTGATTCCAGTGAGTTCTTCCTTTTTAAATCATGAATTAATTGTGATTAATCACAACTGAGATTCCACTTTACCAGCCACACCAACTTAGCAATTTCTGCAGAGAAATCTGTGTGGCTGGTAAAGTTGAACCAGAGAGGACCCGTCTGACAACAGGAAGTAGGCTAAAAGTTCCCAAAAAGCAAAAACACCAGACTCTGATTTAAAGATCTTCAAGATGAGAAACGAATCTTCTGAGATCTATTAGGACAAAATGTTGAAGAAACAGAATTAAAGTTTGTACTTATTAAACACATTGGCTTTAATTTTCATTATCAAGCTAACTTTACTGTGTTTCAAAAGCAAACAGAAACATAAGAGGAATTTAAAGCTCAAACTAAAAGTCGTATCAAACTATTGTTGATTACGGGACATTAAACAGACGCTTCACTCAGTTTTTACAGGAAACGGAGCTGAAACGTAGCGGGAATGAATGGAAGCGTGTTGCTGGTATGAACTACCTGCCAAGTCAGTGAGCGCACAGCTGTGCAGGCCGTGGTGTGAAGGGAAGTGAACAATGGACGACGACATTAGCTGTTTCCAACGGTCAAACAGATTTGGGGGCAAACTTTCAAATGTCTCAGAAAAGAAAAATACTGAACATATTTTTGAGTTTGGTGCCTCTGGCAAGGCGCAGACTCACAGTGGAGGGTTTATTTATCGCAGTAACTCGTTACCATAGTTACAGTCTTTGATACTGCGAGTTTAATATTTACGATTGTAAATTCATCTGTAATTGGATGACTAACAGTCTGTGGCTGCTTTTAAGCTTAGCCAATTAGCTGTAGCTCTCTCAAACAAATTGGTGCTGATGGTCTGAACAGGAAGTGGGGCCACCAAATCAGATCCAGCCCAGGGCCCTAAAAGCGTTTTGGACCGGCCCTGGTAGAACAAACGTCATTAATAAATCAGAAAAATGTAACTGTGATCATGAAAAAATGGTAAAATGTGAGTTAAATGGTCTAAAGTCAAACTTCCTGTTTGAGGATAAAACTTAAACGATGGCAGACGTACGGAACTCCAACGATGGAAAAGTTTTCTGTCTGAGGGGGATTTTGTTTGCAGATTTAGTAAACCTGATGTCTCTGTGCTGAAGACCCCAAAGCGAACATGAAGGCCGGGAGCAGAGGAACGTAGCAAGGCTGCAGCGTTTTCGGTTCGCAGATATCAGGAGAATTTAAAGAGACGGAGCGGATTCACATGAATGTGAGGATCATGCGGGTTGACCTGAGGAGACCAGGCTGCTGGCTCCTCATTGGCTGATGAACATCTGGCAGTGTGTGTGTGTGTGTGTGTGTGTGTGTGTGTGTGTGTGTGATACCACATTGATCTCCTCTCTCACATTCCACTCTGTCAGGACTGAAAAGCAGGAGCTCCTCACTCCAAACATTTCCCTCTTCCTCCATCTCTCCATTGTCCCGCTCTGTTTTCCTCTTTTCTCTCTCGTTCTTCTTCTCAAACATGGAAGAAGATTCTTTTCATTTTAATCGGTTTATTTGAATCGTGTTTATCCTCTACAGTGGAAGCACCACTTGGTCAAAAATCTTAATTTTTTTCTGATGTGGATTAAAACTGAATCAAAAACTTGTAGTTCTGTCTCTCATCACCTTTTCCTGTTTCTTGTAAACAGACATTTGAAAACATCTGCTTTAACTGTTGCACATCAGTTTGGTGCCTTTGTGAAGTACGGTGGACTCCATGTTGTCCTTTTCACACAGGTTTTTCTTTGTAACTCCAAATTTATTCCTTGGCGTCGAGTCGCTGAACCATCAAGATTTGAGGTGAAGACCGTAGCTGTTAGCTTCTGTGTTAGCGCTAAGATGTTCCCATTGTTGGCATATTAAAGTATATTTGGTGTTTGAAATATTAAAATGAGAGTTTAAGACTTGGTCTCACTAATTTTAGCTGTTCATCTGTGCAGAAATGCTACATTGCTTCACTCTCTTCAAAATAAAAGCATGAACATAAACAGCTACTTGAAGAATTAAACTGAGCTGAAAGTTTACCAAACAGCTAAGTAATATGGTGCTTTTAAATTTATTAGGAATAATCACTTTATGAAGAGCTAAGCGTTTTAAAAGTTAGCAAAGTGCTAAAGTGCTACTCGACAAATTAGCAATGCTATTAGCGCATTAGCAGGTTATAAGTGTGTCTCCCTGAAAGTGTTCAGGTGGGTGACTGGGGTTCAGGTGCTTGGAGGGGTCTGCTGGTTCTGGATCAGTTCTTTTGGGTCGGGTCCGTTTAACACACCTGGTGTAAACTTGACCTTTCACCCCGTGACGGCTTTAGCCCAAACCGGAGGTCTCGCCCCTGAAGCCTCTCTATCCGGGTTAAACCCGCCTCTGAATGACATCTGCTGTTGTTTCTGACAGCCATCCAAGCTGCAGAATGCTAATTTAAAAGTTGAGTTTGTCTGTTTTGAATTAGTTGTTATCTGTCTTGTGTGACAGGTTTGTGTTTGCAATAACTTGAGGCTAAAACCCGTCTCTGCTCAGCGGTTTTAGCCTTTGGTTAAGAGGATGTTAAAGAGGACATTAGATGGCTGTTTAGAGTTTCCACTTCTCTCTTATTTTCCGGCTTGCTGCCTGTTGGATTGCCGTCCTCTGACAGCTTGAAGCCATTTGAGGAACCAATTATCCAATAATGCAGCTTTATGAAGTTCCAACCCTGCTGCTGTTCTTGGAAGGCAGAAGATTTACGACACCGGAGCTTTATGGGGAACAACCGTCATTTGGAAGTGGGCGACATCCACGTCTGCAGAAAAACATTTGCATTAATGTCCTTCATTATCTGGGTTTAATATCTAAAGCAGCCGCAAATTAATGGAGAAAATAATAAACACGCAAAACGCCTTGTAGCCGAAAGTTTTGTAGAGGCTTTGTGGTGTTTTTAGATTTTAATTATTGATTTGTTTAAAGATTTTAAGATGTATTCCTGACTCATGGTGACCATTTAAAGATCTGACCGCAGCTTTTCAATGAGCCTCAGATTTACTTTGATCTTTGAGTCATTTTGTTTCCTTCACTGGAAAAATTTGGTTTTTATTCACGGCGGACATCTTGGAGCGACCTGAGAGGAAGTCGGTGTGCGAATGGCATCAGATGCCCCAAACATTCAGACGACAAATTAACTTTATCTGTACAGCAAATGTTTAAATTTCCTTCAAATGCTAAAAACACAATTAACCAAAGAAAATTACATTAAAGAGGTAAAATAAGGAGAAACAATAAAAAGTAGTAATTCAGGCTAGAATGAACAATTTGTTAGTTGTTTTTAACCAGAATCGGCTCTAACCAGCTGGGCTTTTAGCTGCGTTTTAAAGGAGCTCAGGGTTTCGGCTGTTTAGTTCCAGATCTGTGGTGAATAGAAGCTGAATGCTGCTTCTCCGTGTTTGGTTCTGGTTCTGGATGCAGAACCAGAAGACCTGAGAGACCTGAAGGTTGCTATGGCAACAGCAGCAGACCTTTAATGTTTCCTGGAAATGTTCTCCAGCTGATAGAAGGCCGACTTTCTAACCATCTTTATGTGGCTCTGAAGGTCCAAATCCAGATTTCATCCTGATCTCCAGTTTCCAGCTGTGACAACTGAAGCTGTGTGCAGACTCTAGATCTGTAACTCTAGATCTATGACTCTAGATCTGTAACTCTAGATCTATGACTCTAGATCTATGACTATAGATCTAGAACTCTAGATCTAGAACTCTAGATCTAGAACTCTAGATCTAGAACTCTAGATCTATAACTCTAGATCTAGAACTCTAGATCTGTAACTCTAGATCTTTCTGCTCAGATGGTGAAAGTTCTGCCACATCCACACATTGATCTGTTTAGTGACTGAATAGGGTCAAAGGTCACCTGGTGACATCATAACATAGAGCTGTGTGTCATCTGCATAGATATGGTAGCTGATCTGATTTCCTGTTGTAACCTGAGCTGGTGGGAGCGTCTAGATACAGAATAAAGGGGTCCCAGGACTGAGCCTTGAGGAACCCCACGCAGGATTTCTGCTGGCTTCAGTGGAAAGTTTCCTGTTGAAAAAAGAAATCCAGTTCTTTAGGACGTCCATGAAAAGGTTCCCACACCAGGTGAAACCCACATTATGGTTGAGATGTTTCTAGTTCCACTCAGGTGGAAACCTTCACCTGCCGCACGGCGTCACAGGAACCACTGAGCTAAACTCTTGTTGTTTCAGAACCCAGTCAGGCTTCAGAACCCAGTCAGGCTTCAGAACCCAGTCAGGCTTCTTCAGAACCATCATCCTTCACTTATTGGCTTCTGGGTCTTCATGGTTCTGGTTCCCTGAAGTTCTCTGACAAACAAACTGATGTCAGAAGCTGCATACCAGCCCCATTCAGTCCAACTCCAGTCCGTTTGTCTGGAAAGTCCGGTTCGGTTGGTGAGGTGTGAATGCTAAGCTAACTCTGGTTCAGTTTGAATGTGCATGTGAACAACCAAAGCTAACATGTTAGCCTTGCGCTAGCAGCAGAAATCCTCCAACCGCTAAAATCCTCCATCTTGTTTCCATCTGGTGAAGAAGGAAGTTGCTCTCAGTGTCTTCAAAGGTTTTTGTGTCGTTTCCTTCAGTGGTTCTTGGTGCAGCGCCCCCACAGGCCAGGAGGGGAACAGGTTGGTTTGACTCGGAGCCACAACAGCTGGAGGTGGAGCAGATGTTCTGGTTCCAGTAGAACCGGGTCAACCGGACTGAAGGAGGAAAAACCCTAAATGACACAAACTGGAATCTATTTGCTGATTCTTTGACCTTTTTCTGATTTTTATTTGCAGACATTTTTGAAAACTATCTTGTTTTTCATCCAGTTTGCAACTGGTCCAATAAAATGGATCAATATAATTTGATCAGTTTTTCTGATAAAATGTAACGAAATGGATCTACAACGATCTGCTGCATCTTTCTTGAACATGCCTCACGTTGTGCCTGAATGTCTCATTCTGGAGCAGATCTGTGAGAAAGTAACCTGAGACCTGCACACACACACACACACACACACACACACACCCAGGCATTCCCACAATGCCTCTCTCTCTCTGTGTGTCAGATGTAAGCCTTTTGTCTGCTGTCGACCTCGCCGCCCCCCCGCTCCGGCGTTGCAGGTGTTCATGGTGAAGCAATAAAACAAGTAGTGACTGTTCTGCGATCCGTCCCACGCTCAGACCCGGCTCCGCGCGGGCCAGCGCCTGGCTGCAGCCTGCACACGGATCCATGTGTGATTGTTCATAACTGGGTCAAACAGAAACAAACTGGACCTGCTGTTATCACTGATGCATGGGAAGTTTAAAGCGCCGCTCTGCTGATAATAAAATCATCAATGAACCTGATTGGTTCTCCTCAGGTAGCTCGCTGTTGGATTCTTCTGTCTTCTAGTAAATGTTAACCTGAGTTTCTCGTAATCTTTAAAATCAGAGTAGGTCTGTCTTGTCAGGACGAGCAGTAAATCAATTAATCACATGACAAAACAAACTCAATAATTCACATGATTTGTTGTTTTTCTGTTTTTTTTCTGTTTCCACCAAAAACTGGATGATAAAAGTTTTCAGTTTGCTGTTTTGGTCTAAATTGTTTTTTTAAGTATATTTTTCTTTCCATAATTCATTTTATTTGTTGTTTTGTTTATTCATGTTGGATATTTTAAATGTCTTCCAGCTCCAGAGTTAAATTTATTAAAGTTAAATAAGTTAAAGGTCTCAAAGCAGCAATATTATCGTTTATTGTGATAACTTCTTTATTATCCACCAAAATTTATGGTGACCGGTCTTTCAACAGCGAATGTTACTAACAATACTAGCTGCAGTTTATTAACAGTAAAAATGTTCAAATTGGAATTATGAAATAAATTTGCTTAATGGAAACATGGCAATCGTTTTAGTTTTTGCATCATACAAGTCGTGATGAACTGATGTTCAAGTCGTGATGTTGCTACTGGCAGAAACTGCAAAGAAGACAACAGGACGTGGAAGCAGGACGATGTTTTTAATGAATTATTCTTTTTTTATTAATTTTAATATGAATTACTATTATTATTTATTTATGTTTGCAATAATGCGTATTTGTGAGTTTACTGCACATTTTCTGCTAAAATGGTGAAAACCATTTGGTTTAAGTGATGCTAACTCCCACCTGCAGGGGGCAGTGTTTCCTGAACATCATTGATGCCTCAGGCTGACTAGATGTCAAGTTATCAGCCTTAAAACGTCTTAAATTAAATAAAAATCTAATTTGACCTTAAATATGTTAATAACAGGCAGCAAGTCGTCCAATAGGAACGTGTCATTGAAGTCGGCGCTGGATGCTGCCGCCCGATTGGTCTGCTTCAACTCTGTTCGCTAATTTCTAATTAGCGCGCCGCATTAGCTTGGATAGAAGACAGGAAGTTGCTGTTGGCTCTAGGATTGTCACGGGCATTTTTCACATCAGTGTTTGGGTCAAAGGTCATGTACCTGCAGGCTCTGTGCTGGCTGCAGCGGTGCAGCGCGCCGCATGAATGCGGTTCCTGTTTGCCGTTTTGGCGGTGCGCACCAGACGGCCTTTCTCTTAATAATAATGATGTGAAATGTGAAACAGCAGGTTCTGGTCTCTGTTGGCGTAATGAGTCTGGTAATCAGGTCCGACAGACACACACACACGCACACACACACACACACACACACTCTGTGGTCACAGTCAAACTCACACCTTTGGCATGAAACCTCTGGATCACAAAGCACCTAAAAGTTGCTAATTAATTTCCTAATATTGAAAATAAAACCAAAGCAACTGGTGACATTTTTAAATTTTCTTTTTTTCTTTTTAGCCTTGAGGTGCTGGAGTGCCCTCTAGTGGCTCTATGAAGCTTCTCCATAGGATAAATTTACGTTTGATAAAGTATTTTACGCCTCCTGGACATTTATGGATGAACTGGGACAAACCCAGATGATTTCTAACTTTCCCAGTTGGTTGTTTTAAGGTCTGATGTCTTTCCATCTTAATAATGTGCTAAAAGTTACTGATTATTATGATTTAAAAGCAATTGAACGGCAGCAGCTGGTTAGTTTGACTGCTATAAACTATTAGCTTCAGTGATTAGCTATTATGCTACTTGTTAGGTAGAAGCATAACTCTGATGAGCTGTTAGTACGGATGATTAGCAGGTAGCATTACTCCTCCTAGCTTTTAGCGAGACTGGTTAGGTGTTAGACTTTTAGTAGCTACTGGCTTGTCTTTGATTATCCATTTGTATAAGTCCAGTTAGCTTAATGTTGACTCTGATTAGCTGTTGGCATAGTTCTAATGGGCTGTTAGCTTGACTTTGATAAGTTGTTAGCTTGACTCTGATTAGCTATTAGCTTGAGTGATTAGCTGTTAGCTTGTCTTTGATTATCCATTTGTATAAGTTTAGCTTTTGTTGACTCTGATTAGCTCCTAGCTAAACTCTTAGCTTGACTCTTGCTGATCTTTTCCGTATTTAATCCTGTGGAAGAAACAAAAAGGTTCTTGTTTTTCTCACAGCTTTTTGGTTTTTAAGAAAAAACGTCGTCTGGTTTGTGACGCTCGTGATTTATGTAATTGTCTAACTTGGTCCAGATCATATTTGTGACGTTTCTGAACTGACTTGGACCATGAAAGGCCATAAAAGTATTTTTACTTAAAAGAGAAACTTAATGAAAACGAGCCGCCTGTTTGTAACTTAAATCATTTTTGTTTGGATGATTTCTGCTGTGGCTCCAACACAAACGCAGACGCACACATGGACGTCCTTTAATGCATTTAGAGCGAGCTGCAGGGCTCTCCGTGTCCAGACAAGTCTTATGTGGTTTTCAAAGGGGAAGCCTTCACTTTACTGTGTGTGTGTGTGTGTGTGTGTGTGTGTGTGTTTCAGCCTGTGTTAGTAGATTCTCTCTGAAAATCAATGCAGTTATGGAGTGCTGCACACAGAGATACACACAAACTCCAGCGAGGCCTGTTCTCAGTCAAGTGTCACACTTTGCCCTCCTGACATCTGGTCCCTGAATCTCCTGTGTGTGTGTGTGTGTGTGTGTGTGTGTGTGTGTGTGTGTGTGTGTCTGTGTTTAATTTAACCAACCATTCCTTGTCTGTGTGACAGACTCTGCCAATACACTTGTACGTATTGTAAACCAAGCCAGCCCCTCTGCGGACGTAGCCTGCTTGCTGCTCCACGGTGACATTATTTGTTTAAAAACACCGACCTTTAAATCATCGGGCCGTTTCCTGTACGAACCAAGCATTCCTCAAACTCCAAAGAGTGTTTATAACGTTTTATAAATTCTGTTTTGTAATAGCTAAACATCGCATCACATGACCATGAACTAATATTTCAGCAATGCAGAGTGGTTAGTAGGTTTGCCATACAGTTTATGGTGAACTAAAACGAAACTTTACATTTAGAAATCCAGTAAAAGCAGATAAATACAGGTTAGCATTAGCACTGGAGCACAGCTAGCTGCTACAGGAAGTTAGCTTGGATGTGATTAGCTGTTGGCTAGGCGTTGAGTAGCTCTTAGTCTGACTCACAGCAGCTATTTGAGTAGCCCAGCCTGCCATTCAGAGCTGTTGGTTCTGCTTGCCTTTGCGTAGCTGTCACTAGTTGTTGAGCTTGATTTTTGCTAGCTGTGAAGCTAACTCTCGTTAACGGTTAGCATTACTTTGACTAGTTAAGTTAAATCCAATTAGCTGTTAACTTAAGCTAGTTTACCTGTCAGTTGTCAGTACCTGTCTGTAGCTGTATTACTTTGTGTAGCTGTTTGATGTTTTACTAGTAGCTGCTAACATTAAGTTTACTGTGGTTAGCTGTCAAGCTAACATTGAGCAGCTGGAGTTTCAGATTTGCTTTGATTAGCTCTAAGCTATCTTTGAGTAGCTTAACTCTTAGTTTCAGTCTAGTTAGCTCTTAGCTTGACTCTTGTAAGCTAGCAGAGAAATAAAATATTAAATATGTTATTTAAAATCTTTTGATGTACAGTGAATAGATTTGGAACATTTTCTGTCATTTTCACTTAATTTTCAGTTTCTCTTCTCTCTCTTTGCTTCATGTTAATTTCAAACTGTTAAAGTTAAACGAGAATCAATGCGAAGGAATTAAAAACAGAGGAAGGAAAATGGAGGCAGATCCCTAAAGAAAGGAAAAACTGAGACATTCTGAGGCTTTCAGGTGGGAATGAAACATGAAAAGTGCCTCCTCATTAAAGTGGTATTCTCTTAAAATATTTAAAGGGTGGATGAATGTTCATAATGAATCTTTGCAGCCATTAAGCTGTAATTGCTCTGTAATGCAGAAACGCGTGCGGCTCGGTTTACCGGCAGCGTTGTGGTCCGGCGTTCGGAGGGGGAGACCTTGACGAGGAATGAGGGGAGGTTGAGGTGAGTGGGAGGTTTGGAAGGACAAATGAAGAATGTGAGAGAGATTTTTTAACACCAAGCCGATATAATTTTTCACAGGTTACTTTTAAACGTGCTGCTCTGAAATAAAGCCTCACTTACCAACAGAAATAACTTATGTTTTGTTTTTTTCTCCCATTATGTGGCCTATTTTAAATGAAAGCTGCAAGATGTCGCTTTGGGAAAATAACGACCACCTGCTGAGCAGGTCGTTAAATAAATATGATAAATTTACCACATTCCTGGAGAGAACTGTAGGGTGTTTTTCTTTTTTAGGTCAGGTGACTTTCAGATGAACATTAGCTGTTGGAAAGTTCACAGTCTGGGAGCTGGAAAGCTAAAAGCTGTAAGTCCGAGTCGGGTACGAGACATGTTGGACTTGGAAACATTTCAGCTAACGTAAAACATAAACATGGAGGTTTATGCTAATGAGAGGGACAAACACTGATGGCAGTGGAGGAGCAACTAGAGCAGTGATATTCAGGGGAAGCTAATGCTAAAGCGCTACACCAACACTGTATTCAGGGGAAGCTAATGCTAAAGCGCTACACCAACACTGTATTCAGGGGAAGCTAATGCTAAAGTGCTAAAGCTGAAAACAATAGAAAACTGCAGAGTTGTACAACATTATGTTCAGCTTCCCTTCTGAGTTGAACAACCAGGTCACATGACATGCTGGGAGCCAATAGCATCTCTTCACCTAGCTGCCATTGGCCCGTTGACGAATCGTGTGCCATCTTCAACTCAATTATGTTTTTCTTTTAGAAAGCTTTTTCCTGAAAGTTCAGGAAATAACTAATTAAAGTAGCGCTTTAGAATTTATCTGTAAAAACTAATTAGGTGAAGCTAAGTTAGCAAGACTGCTAACCAAAGAATTAGCTCTGCTGTTAGCGCATTAGCAGGTTAGCATTACTTTGTCCTTTGCTGCTTCGATGCTTGTTTTTATCCTGATATGAAGTAATTTGTTGTGTTTAGACATAATACTTGAGTTAAGGTGATTTTTCTTTACTCCTGAATGATTCATGAGTCAGAAATAAGTTACTGCACAAGAAAGTGAAAATCTTTAGCTGCTGAAACTCAGAGTCTGAAGAACTGACAGATTACAAGAAACACTCGGTGATTTGATTTGAAGGATTTACAAAAGTTCATCAAACGTCTGAATAAAACCTCTGGTCTCCAGGCTGAACAGAGGCTTTCAGGGACTCAGAACCAGAAAAGGGTGAAAAAATGTCAGAAATGCTTTGGACTGGCTGAGGGCTGCGCGGGGCGGTGTGTTTAGGAACAGCGTGTAACAGGCGGAGGCTCGCTCCGGTTCCTGTTGAGCCTGTCAGGACCTGAATCCTGCAGCAGCTGAACGCCACAAAAACAGCATTTTAACACACAAACCCAGAAAGACGGACAGTTTCTGAACGCATCGTCCCTCTGATCCCATAAACCTCTCAACAAGCGCAGAGGGAGCGAGAGAATGTCTGCTCTGTGTGTGTGTGTGTGTGTGTGTGTTGGTTTTCTATGTGTGTGTGTGTGTGTGTGTGTGTGTGTGTGTGTGTGTGTT
>NW_006800338.1:215450-245878 GCF_000485575.1 Poecilia formosa
GTGTGTGTGTGTGTGTGTGTGTGTTGGTTTTCTATGTGTGTGTCCCTGCAGCTTTGCACCCATGCAGACATGCTAACTTGTTAGCGGCTTCTCACTCCTTGTTTCCAGAAAGGAGGTGCCATCCAGGTGGCAGCTCACGATGCACCTCTCTGCGGTTGCCGTTTACGGTCGCCGTTGGTAACAACCTCGTCATGAGAAAAGAGACACAGCAGGGAGTCTTCAGGCCACAAATAGCTCTCGCAGCTTACCGCATTTTATTATTAAATATTGATCCACTTCGAGCTAATGGCCTAAATCCTGACGACTTTGTCGACATTTTCCAGTTGATGTTTTTGCTGTGGCCTAATTTTAAATTAAAACCTGCAGCAGTTTAAGTATTTTCTTACATTTTAGAGAAAATTAATTTGTGTAATAAAAAATACACAAATGATCTAAAGCATAAAAACCTCCTTTCCAATTTTAGGAGACATTTGAAAAAGATAAACAATAAACATAAGGAGGAAACAGTAAACAGGCTTGAAATTATTTGATTATATTTGATATTTGAAACTATTTAGTTGATGTTAACTGATGATCCTTTTCTGGAAGAAACTAAATATTTATTTTTACAGACAGTTTTCTTTAAGTATTTAGCTCTAAACTAAATATGTACTTGGGTATAAATTTTGTAACAACAAAGGATTTTTTTTTAACAAACTAAATATTTAGCTTGAAAATAAATATTAGCTTACTAACTTAATGTTTAGTTAGCAATCTCATTAAATATTTAATATCCAGATTCTAACTAAATATTTAGTTTGCTAACTAAGTATTACTTTGGTGAAAACAGCTGAATAATCGAAGTGATTTTTGGCTAACTTTACGAACAGCGCCCCCTATGGTCTGTGAGTTCTGCGATACTTTATCGCAGAACTCACAGTTAAAATTTGCTCCAGCCTTTAATCAGAGCAGATGGAGGTTCTGACTGATGTTCAGAAAGTTTTCGTTGGTTAAATAAATTTTTAGCTCTTAATTTGAAGGGTCACAAATTAATTTTTTCTCCCTGATTTTCCAGTTTTTGTTCACATCAATTCAGACGACTTTATGTCAGGCTGCAGGACAAAAACTAAAAGTTCTGAGTTAAAATCAATGTTTCACATTAATGATCTTTTTATTTGGAGCTGAGAGGCCAGAGGAAGCGACGGCTCCTTCCTCTGCTAAATAATTACTGGGAAACAGAAACAAACACATTAGTTTCAGTCTCGCTTATAATCACTCAGCCTGTGGGGAAAAAAAGTTTTCCTTTCTGAGCTCAGATCACTGATACTCGTCACCTTCATCATCAATTATTAAGAAAAACTCATTTTATCATTAAAAATAAAACAATTTACTTACTTTAGACGGTCCAGATTCTGTATCTGTTAATTTTCTGTTTATTTTCCACTAAAATCCATTTTAATAAATTAGAAAATGTTTCTTAATGAAGTTTATTTGTCAGGTAAAAACCAACTTAACATCCCATAAACAAGTTTTCCTTCATTTAAATATCAAATCACTGAAATTTGTTCAGAGTCGCTGTGGGCAGGAAGGATCTCCTGTAGCAGTCAGTATCGCAGCCAATCTGTAGAAGCCTCTGACTGAAGACTGTGGCAGCATGACAGTTTCATGCTAACATGCTAACAGCTCAGTATCCGGGCAGCAGAGACGATATTTCACAGTAAAACGTCATGAATGATGTCATCAGCTGCTAGCTAGCTGTGCTAATCCACTTCCTTTGCTCCTTCCTGTGTTTTTTTAGTATTGCGGTGAATGGAAGAGACGTTTTAACTTCCTCCTTCTCTCTGCTGTCAGGTGTTAGCAGAGCTTCCTTAAGATGCTAATTAGCTTCTCCCAGCAGTAACACCTTGTTGCCATGGTTACACATAACAACCGCCTGAAGGTTAAACAATAAGAGCTAAAACTGATGCAGCTGCTCATCATCCAGAACCGGAGGGAATAAATATCCAAAAATAAAACACCTGAACACAAAAAACCAAACGAATCAGAGCTGCTGCCGCGAACAAAGTTATATAAAATTATTATTAGCAAACATTATTGGTCTCATGTAACGTTGTAACGTTAAAGGTTTTAAATGTTTGGAAGCAGAAAATTATAAACAACAAAAATGTTATTAATGCTATATTATATTATATTATATTATATTATATTATATTATATTATGTTATGTTATGTTATATTATATTATATTATATTGTATTGTATTGCATTATACTATATACCATGCATAAGGACAAGCTGAATTGATGACCACTTTAATTGTTATAGTCTAGCAGTTTTTACATTTCAGTCAGTGTGCCATTCCTAAACCATGCATGATATTTAGCTTGATCAACATGCAGTGAATCTCTCCATTTATTCTGGAGCATAATAGATGATCATCAAGTTGTTACAATGCACTATGAGGTACATCAGCTGAGTGGGTAGTTGCCGGACCGCTGCAGATTCAGTGTAGGTGTGGGCCGGTGTTAATCATGCGCTTCCGGTTTGCAGTATAACAATGGATCGGTGACCCTTTCTAACCCGCCTCTCCACAACCTACGTCAGAGAATANATTATATTATATTATATTGTGTTATATTATATTATATTATATTATATTATATCATATTATATTACTGAAATAAATCAACCTCTCAATAATATTCTTATGAATTCAATATGACTATAATATTATTCCCTGTTTTTGGTCCAGTGAGTATTTTAATGATTAGCATGCTATTCTGCTAAATATTAGCATGTTAGCATGTTGCTATTAGCATCTTTAGCATCTCTACTTATATGTTAGTCATTGTAAATTAACATTGAGCTCAGTATGGGTGACATGATACGACTAAGAAAAATAAAACATTAAACTATGAGATTAATCAGACTTATGAGAACTTTACGAGAATAAACTCGAACAAAATCGTTTAAACATTACAAGAATAAAGTTGAAATAAAATTAGAATAAAGTCATACTACAAAAACTACAACTTTATTCTCATAATTTTATTTTCTTAGAGTCCTAATACGCCGGCATAAAATGGAAATTCTTAATTATTTGATTTTTCTTAGTATGAATAAAAATTACTTTTGTTGTTAAAAACTTTAACATTTGATTCATTTGTAAGAAATAAAAAAAATGCTTATTTAGAAAACTGAACATATCTGCAGCTATAATCATTTGATACATTCAGAAACTGGTTTTAAACCATTAGAGATGTTTAAACAACCTTTTGAGTCCTAAATTTTAAATTTGAGTTCAGCTGAATATGAACTAAATAACCTGTGATGCTGGATATTCTGACTCAGCTGGTATTTTTGGTGAAAGCGTTTAAAATCAGCCGCCGTCAGACTGGAGGTTTGAGGTCGTTTCGTCTTCTCTGTGAGAGCCTCTGATTTTCCCAGTAAATGGTTTCAGTGGTCAGCTATTATTAGCACTTTGGACCGGCGCCGGCACAATTCACCTGAGCCCCATTTTCACTTCCCCAGCAGCGCTGCGAGCCGACTCGCTCATAAGTGATGTGCAGGGCTTTTCCTGTGCAGGTGCAGCTGGTCGCACTGTGAGTCTGCAGCTTTTATTTATACGCCGTCCCGACCGCAGAGACGCATAAATTTAGCTGCGACTGTCGCAAAGGAATCAACTTTCTCTCATCTACTGGCCATAAAGCTTCAGATTAAAAACTTACCACAGATTTAATGTTTGTACTTCAAGAACTGCTACCTGACTATAAAACATACAACTTATGAGACGATTATTGTGATACTTCAACAATTATTCACCCTCTGGATGTTGCAAATCAGTTATAATCAACAAATGTAGACGACAAAGAAAAATTCAGAAAAAAAACTTTAGACACTAAAAAGTGGCTGACCTAATTTAACAGAGGTCCAGCAAAGTGGCGCCGCCAGACTCCCAATGAGGTTAGCTGAGTGCAGCAAGTCTTCTGGTTCTGGTTCTAGAAGGTCCATTCACTGGTTCATCAGTATTCCTGGACAACCAATCAGAGAAAATGTAAAGTCGGGATGGATACAAAAAAAAAAAAATCTAATGTAGCAATAATGTTCATGTCTTCAGTCTTTATTACAGCTTTAAGCTTTGTGAATCCAGTGGTGAACTGGAGAAGACGGAGGTTACAATTCATGTTCAGACAGTTTAAGTTTTTATGTTAAGACATAAACCAGCTAATATGCTAACAGCAAAGCTTCATTTAGGGCTTCAGGATTTGTGTTAACTTTTAAAACATTAAGCGTAATTTTATGGTTAATTTCTAAAGCGTAATTAACTCAGCTGATTTATAAACTTTCATTTGAAAAAAAAAACAGAGTTGAAGATGAGACGTGATTGGTCAACTCACAGATGGGAAGCTAAATATGAAGAGTCTTCAATTGTTTTCAGCTAACACATTAGCATTAACTTCTGCTAAACAACTTGTAGGTACAGCACTTTAGCATTAGCTTCCAGTAAATACCATGTCGGTATAGCGCTCTACCGCTAGGAATAATGATGGTACACTGCATTAGCATTAGCTTTTGCTAAGTACTATGTTATTATAGTGGCTTAGAATTAATGTTAGCTAAATATTGTCTTGGTATAGAGCTTTAGCATTAGCTTACTCTAATAATAATGTTGGTATAACTCTTTAGCATTAACTTCTGCTAAAGAACATGTTGGTACAGTGCAATAGAATTAGCTTCTGCTAAGTCTTCTGTTATTGTAGCGCTTTAGCATTAATTTCTACTAAATATTGTGTTGGTACAGTGCTTTAGCATTAGCTTATACAATGTTGGCATACCGCAATAGCTTTAGCTTCTGCTAATTACAATGTTAGTATTGTGAATTAGCATTAGCTTCTGCTAAACACCATGTGAGTGTCTGCTTTAGCATTAGCACCCACTAAGAATAATATTGATAAGTGCTTTAGCATTAGCTTCGAGCTAAACACTGTGTTGTTGCAGCACCTTAGCATTAGCAGAACTAAGAGCAGTGCTCTGGGATTAGCGCAGCTAGCATTTTAGTTAGCGGTGTTTATCACTGATGCCTGTCTTGCTAACTGACTGAACTTTAGCCACATTTATCCACATGACTTTTGATTATCTTTAGCAACATTTCCTGCAGCTTGTTGCTGATTTTGACTCCTAAGATTTTCTTTTCAAAACTCAAAGTTGGCGTGTCTGGTCTCTAAATTTCCCTGCTCCTCATTTCCCCCGTCTGGTTCATAAAGATGTTTGTCACATTTCCCGGCAGCCGAGTTCTGATTCTGTAGGAAAACCTGGTGGCTTCCTGGCAGGAATCAGCGGGAAGAGCGAGACTGGAGGACACGAGCAGAGGAAGAGCTGATAGGACTCGAACCCCTCCGGCTTGGCGCTCAGCCATGTTTACACTTGATGACAGGACGCCATGAAAGAGCGAGGAGAGGCGCAAGATAAAAGGGAAGAAGAGAGGGAGAGATGAAGAGATGAGGCAGGAGGGTGAGGAGAAGAAAGGAAAGAGGAGGAAGAAAGGAGGGAGAGGTTGTTTCTAGTGGTAATAAAGTCAGATAAAGGTGTAATGTTGGGTGGAAACTGCAGCTGTGACATTTTAAGCTAAATGTTTAAATTTGGGAATTTATTAAAAATAAAATCAGAAAATCACAGTTTACATCATTTTGATTTATGAAGGCACCTAAACTAAAATGTCAAGAAATGCAGCTATAATAAGATGATTATTGGTATATTTGTCCTAATCAATAGAGGCTAGCCTCCATTTTTATATGTAAATAACAGCAACAAACATGAAGGCTGAATGTGGATCTTTAAAACCTGAAATGTTTGGTGTTTCAACCAGAGTTAATCTGTAGTAATTGATGCGTGTTTGGCTGTTAGCATCTCATACGTTAGCTCAAAGTGGGAGGTAAAGTCTGCAGACTTGAGCTAAGTTTCCAGTAATCTCCACAGAGAGCGTGAATGATGCAACACGGTTGACTGCAGCTCCACTGCAAGGTGTGCAGCGACGCATGTCTGCGTGGGTAAATCCCCCTGCCTGGAGGTTCATGTCTAAACTTTAGCTCTGCTGAGAGGCTAGCAGATCACCGATGGTGTTTTTTTGGGCCTAAACTGCTGAAACAACACAAACAGTGGATTTTTGTTTTCTCCTCTCATTTAGCACAGAGTTAGCCGTTAGCTTCATTTGAAGGTTTGAACTTGAATGAGAAGCTCACCTGGTTCAGTGTGTAACGCCCTCTGGGGAGCTAAGGCTGCTATGTTATTAATTTTCTTTAAGCATTAATATCACATATTTATTGTATGCAAGGACAAAATCATACTTCAGAAAAACTCAAGTGCAAACCAGTATTTTTATTTAGCTAACACACTCTTTGAAGGCGTTTAGCCATAGCTAGCCTAGCTTGTTTCATTGTGCTAAAATAGTTTCGTTTCTTTGTATCAGCATCAGAGAGTGGAGAACTGAAAGTGGATTCGTGGTTTTCTAATGGAACTTGTTAAATAAATCACATTATTTTTGTAGTTTTGAAATTTCCAAAACTCTTTGTGGCCAGCTATGCTAGGTTAAATAATGTAGAACCTTAGCTAGCATTGCTACCCTCATGGGTTTAACTTGTTTTGTTTTGTTTTTTGAGCAACGGCAACAATAAAAATCATGACAAGGTGAAATATGTGACTTTGTAGGAGGAGATGTTTTTATTCTCCAAGTGAAATTAGAAAATAAACTTTTGTCTTTTTCCCTGTGAAGTGGCTAATCTCAATGTTATGTGGAAATGTAAAGCTAAACCAATTGGCATTTTGCAAAATCCAAACAATGAAGCTATCAGAGAACTGTATACTTTTAAAAAAATATTTGTAATTAAAATGTTTAGCGCAATAAGAAAAAAGCTTACAGCTTTAAGACCCAGCTAGCTAAATTAACTTCATAGTTAGCTTTTGTTAGCAGCAAAAATCAACAAATTTCCCCCAAAACATCAAATATCAAGACAAAGCTGTGTTCTGTTTTTATTTATGAATCTAAGACTTTAATTATATTTTTATGTTTTTTCCCCACTTTAATTAGATGACTGAATCAGATGTTGAGCTAGGTTATGCTAAGCTACGCTACTCCATATGTAGCTCTGTCCTTAACACAGTTTGTTACAAATAAAAGAAAAGGCCCAAAATGTCTCATAGTTGTTAAAATATTTATAAAAAACCTGTTTTCATTTTACAAACTGCCCATATTTATTTAGTTGTTTGCCACATAAAGAAGTCAGAGGATGTTAGCCTGAGTTAGCTGTACAAACGTTAAAGCACTAAGCTGATATCAGGTAAAATTATGGAAACTGTGACTCATTTCAATACAAAATGAAAATCTGTAAATACTAGAATAAAGTATTTTATATTTTTAATTTTTGAAGGTAAAGTGTTAGGCTAAGCTAGGGTAGGCTAACACTCACACTGCATCTTATTTGAATTAAGCTTCAATTTTCCACATTGTTCTTCCAACAGGGCAAATTCGAAAGAAATATTCCTCAACATCTGAAAGTTTGAGCGTTTCTCCTCCGCAGGCGGCTTTCCAAAACGCGAGCCAAGAAACCTGAATTATCCACCAGAAAGCCATCTGGAGCGGCTTTCTGGTGCAGGAATAACTACTTCGCTACTGCTGATTTAAAAAGGGGAAAATGGAGAAAAAGCGAAAGCTGTCTTTTATTTTCCCTGCTAATTAAACACAGATGTCCCGGCACAATTCTCTGAGCATGTTTAACACAGCACCGCTGTTTCCTGATTTACTGTCGGCCATCTTTGCACTTGTTGAGAAACCGCGCGGCTCCTCCTCATCCAGCCCACTGGACTTTCTCCAGCTTTCAGAAAGCTCTCCGCTCCCCTCTTCCTGTGTGATTAAACTCACTCATATCTGTGATTGCGTGAGCTGCAAGCTGGCAGGTGTCTATATGATAGAGTTTTACAAAGCCAAACACAAAAACCTCCGCTGAGAGGAAGGAGGCTTAATTGAATTGTCAAACACGGATCTACCCAGAGACTCGGTCTGACAAAAACTCATCCAAAACAAACCTTGTCTGTTTCAATATCACAGCGTCTCACTGCTTCATTGTGCGCCAACCTGTCTGCCTTTCTGCTGGGCTCTGGTTCTGTTCGTTAAGTCTGGGAAATCCAGGTGAAACTTAATGGAAATAAGGAATCAAGCAGATGAAAGATGGATGTTCCTGAAGGATTTGGATGCCAACATCAAATTGAAGGAAATTAGATTTTTAATACTGATTTCTGAAACTTCTCTGGTCAAAATGCTTCCAGATATTATCTATATATTAATTCTCCAAACCAGTACCAGTTACTACGCTGTACTTTTTACTTTCACTTCAGTAAGTCACTACTCTTACTTGAGTAAAATTGATCCTCTACCCACTGCGAGTAATTTGATTGAATGAACAACAAACATGCTTTAACCACAAATTCACCAGATACACATCTGCAATGTTTGTTAAAGTTTATATTGAAAGAGACTGACTTTAATTTTTTTCTTTTGCCTGCAATTGTTATTTATATGAATTATTTTCACTTTGGTTGTTTCATAAAACAACCAAAATTTTCATAACTTTGTTGTTTGGTTCGATGTAATTTTTAATTATTAAATGATGTTTTGATTAGTTGCTCAGTACTTGAGTCGCCTTTTTACCAAATAATGTACTTTCTTACTCTTGAGTATTTTTTTGCGTTTTACTTTAGTACAATTTTTGGGTAATTTATCGACCTCTGATTAAAAAAAGTGTTGTTGCTTCAATGTGAGCACATTTTCTATGACTGTGCAGTTATTGGACGGATTAGAGCAGTGACACAGACAGGCAGGTATTTCAGTTTACCTTTCAAACTCAAAGTCCCGGGAAGTTTGACTCACCTTTAGGCCGCAGCGGCGCTCAGAGGAAACTTCTAGAACTGTAAGTCCAGCTAGCTGGCTGGCTTTACTGAATTCAGAGTTAGCTTTGTTTTAGCATAAAATAACAACAAATAGCTTAAATATTAGATGAAGATGTATTGATATGTGTTTATTTATGAATCTAAGATGTAAATTATTCAGCTTTAGAGTTTTAAAACAGTTTGAAGGTTAATGAAATGGCGGAACCTGTTGCTCCGTTAGGCTAGGCTAAGCGGAGCTAGCGTAACCTAGTTTTGTTCTAAACATTTTGCTAAAATACAGTCAAAATCGTTCCATAGTTATATAAATATTTACAAGCTACCAATTTAAAAAACATATTCATGAGCTGTACATATTTATTTAAATATTTGACATTTAAACAGCAGTCAGAGGCATTTAGCCTGAGCTATTCCTGCTAACATTATAGCTTTATGAGTCTGAGAGCCATAAATCCGGTGATTTTACAGAAACTGTGACACGTTTTTGGATGGATAGATGAACAAATTGATAGATTGTTGAACTAGTACAAAGTAGTTATTTTTTGCAGCTTGGTGTAATTATTAATCACAAAGCCTTGTATGTTCTTATTTGTTGGCATAAACTTTTAGAGCTTGAAGTCCCAGATAGCTTCACTAACTTGTTATATTTTTGTTTTTTTGCTGCTAAAAAAAAGCAGACGTGATGAAATGTGAAGACGAAGCTGTGTTGACTTGTTTTCATTTATGAATCCTACATGTTGATCTTTCAGCTTTAGTTTTTTATTTTTTTATATCATTTTTTTATTTGCTTAATGAAATGTTGTTTGGCTAGCTAGCGCGAATGTTGCAACTTAGCTAGGTTTATGAATGCCATAAAATATCTGGTAAAATTACAGAAAATATGACACATTTTTGGATGGATGTTGGGATAGTTAGTTACAGCTCGCTGTTATTATCCACCACAAAGCTTTATGTTAATATTTGGCACAACAACAAAAAATAAATTGTAGCACTTTAAGTCTCAGCTAGCTTTACTGACTTCATAGTTTCTGTTAGCAGCAAAAACAATCTCAAAACAATTATGTCATATAAAAAAACTGTATTGAGATGTTTTCATATATGAATTCAACTTCAGAGTTTTAGATCTTTCAGCTTAATGAAATGGCTGAACCTGTTTGAGCTATGCTAAGCTAATGCTGTCTTAAACACTAAGATTTCTTAAAAAGTAAAATATCCCAAAATGTACTTAAATAATTATCAACCACTCATGTTTGTTGAAATATTTGGGCAATAAACAAATTAGAGGCTATTAGCCTGAGCTAGTCCTACTAGCGCTATAGTGCTAAGCTAGGTTTATGAGAAGAAAGTACAGAAAATTTCACTCATTTATGTTGTATTGAGGGACTAGCTTAGTGGTGGATTTATGGAGTGTTTCTGAAGCAGTTTTCCTGCCTCAATAATCTGATTTATTTCCATTTTTCAGTCATTAATTTTGCCTGTTAGCGCTTCAGAAAAGTTGAGCTAACTTTCTAGCTTGTGACCAGTTCGCTCCCAGATCTTTGTTTTGGTTTCCTTTTTTCCGTCGGTGTTTTTTGCTTTTGTTCTCCTGGTTGTGATGGTGTGCAGAGATCTAAGCCACAGTTGGCTGGGCTTCACATGGGCCGGCGTGGGGGGCTTGTCAAAGGAATTGCCGCTCCGCTTATTCTTCCTCCATCACAGCGACGAAGAAGAAAAAACACGAAACAAAAAGGATCGGCCTTCTTATTATCAATATTAATCTCTCTTTTTGGAAAGGCATCTGTAGGCTTTTAAAAACAGCGCATTCAAGAAAGCCATGTTTGAACTTGCTAATGTTTTCCCTCTCTCTCTGTCTACACAAACTATTCTCCTCTTCATTCAGCGTGCCATTAGCTCTCCAAGCTGTTGTTTGTTTTCCCGCTTTAATGTTCCTCTATGAACAAAACGGCAGAGAAAAAGGGCCTGAAACATGAAGCGTGCTCGGTTTTAGTGTCTGTGTGCCACGCAGCGCGGTGGTTTGCTGAGGATGCCGCCGCAGAAACCTATTAGAGTCCAGATGTTCTAATTATAGATCGGCTCTGCTGCTTAATGACAGGAAACGCCGGCCGAGGTGTTTCAGCACAGAAACATGAATGAAGCCGTCGAGCTCCACCTCAAGGCTGGAAATCGGATTTCCGTTTTTGGTGTCGTCCTGCTGGATACGGAGGGCTGGGGGAGGAAAACATTCTGTTTTCGTTCCTCCAGCTGTTGGAGGCGCGGCTCGGGAATCTGGGCGGGGTTCTGGTCTGTTTGGCTGAAATCAGTTTGTCTCTTGGAGAAAATGTTTGGAGGCGAAGATGCAAGCAACACTAAAAGAAGCAACATTAGCAGAGCAATACAATTCGTACGGAGGAGGATTAGTGCCCGTAATCTATGGGGCGCGGTTTGTGAAATCGTAAAAATAAACAGCAATAATTTGGGTTATTTAGGCTGCCATAACAGAAAAACATGGGGATTAATTTTTCAAAGTCATATTTATATAATGTTATTTATTCAATATTAGTTTACAAACTAAATATTACCTAACTAAAAATGCTTTAAATAGCTAAACTAAATATTGAAACTGGTTAGACATTTAGTTTATACATTAAATATCTATGTTTTTATCTTGCTAGTTAGTTTGAAGCTAAATGCTTTATTTATTTTAGGGCTTAATATTTTGTTTGTAAATAAAATATTTAGCTACAAACTAAAAAAAATAGTTTTAGTGTGAAGCTAGTTAAAGTTTTATTTTTAAATCTATTTTTGATTTAAAAAAATTTTTTTCGCTGTAGAAACAAATTTGCAGTAATTTAAGTGAAAAATAAACAAAATGAATGAAGAGAGAAAAGAGGAAATAAAACTAAAGGAGGTGGACTTCCTGTACTGGATGATGACATCACTTCCTGCTTGTTCAGCCACTCGCACTGAGGGATTGTGGGTTTTAAGCAGCTTTAATAGAGATGTAATCTGATTCTTAATTCTTACTGTCTTATTTCAGTGTGTGTGTGTGCGCGCGTGCGTGCGTGTGCGCGTGCGTGTGCCCGTGTGTGTGTCTGTCCTGGATTAAACATGATTGTAGTTCAGTAAAGGTACAAGAAGCTTTTCCTCCTGCGCCTTGAATAAGACGGCTGAATTAAATGTTTGTTTCTCCGTCTGGTTTTAACGTCCGTCAGCTTCTCTTCTCTGTTTCTTCTTTATTTATTTTCCTGCTCTAAAATATTAAAGTTCCAGCTTTCAGTACCTCCTGCTCAACATTCGGGACATGTTTTATTTTTGGTCTCACTTCAGTGTTTCAGAACATCAAACCAGTTCAAATATTTACCAAAAACGACACAAATAAAAACATAACACTGTTCATAAATGGCAATGTTTATTATTAAAAAAAAATATATTGATTAAGAAAAATAATCCAAATCTATGTCAAAAACCAAAGTCATATATGTTTTACTTACATTGGCAGTTTTATTGTAAATATTTAATTAGGATGATAAATATTTAGGGAATAAAGTAAATATTTAGTTGATTCTCTATTGGCTATTAATCTATTACTAAGCTAAATATACTAATTATTTAGTTAACACTCTGCTTAGTGACTAAGCTAACTATTTAGCTCAAAATTAAATATTAAATTCAGCTAAGCTAAATATTTAGCTTGAACTATATAAAGTAAATATTTACTTTGAGGCTAAATAGTTAGCTTATTTGGTCTGTGCACAAGAAATGGCTTGCTTATTATGCTTACTGAATAGATTAAAGCTAAATATTTAATTTGTAAACTAAATTATAATTTAGAAAGCTAAATATTTAGCTTGAGTTTGCTAGCTACTCTTATGACTAAGGAAGGCTAAATGACCCAAATTACTGCTGTGAAGTTTTAACTTTACAAACTTGTTTTAATTGACTGAAGTGACAAATATGCAAATAGGAAATAGGAAAATAGGAAGCAAACTCTTTCAGTCAGAAGAAACATTAAAAATACTTCAACCCTAAACCTGTAAACTTCTGGATGTCGTCGTTTTGCTCCAGTTTCCTTTCTCTCTTTTTGAAGACTGATGCGTTTTGTTTCTTTGGTTTGTGTCGATGTGACGATCTGGGAGGTTTCAGGATTAAATTAAACAAACTGACATGTGTCAGTTTAATTGTTCTACGGAGCTCCAAACCTGTGCAGCGCTGCTGGTCCACATCGCTGGCCTCATTTCTGTCAGTCAGAAACCTTTTATTAAACACGTCACCATGTTTACATCACGCGTTCCCCGGCTGCGGCTTTCCAACCCACTGACACCGTTTGGACCCGGCAGGTTGGAGAGTTTGATTCTCTGGGTTAGTGGGTCAAACTGACGCGTCGTGGAAACACGAGTCCAGAAAAATATGTCAAATAATAAAACAGAAATCAGTAAAACAGGTTTGGATCATTAATGACCTACAAGAATTCAGGTCCATCTGAGGTTTTAATGTCTAAAACTGCTTTTACAAGCAGCTTTTAATCAGTTTGAATTTCCACTGTCTTTTTTTACACGGTTTAGTGTGATCATCACTTTTTTCAGGCTGCTACTAAAAGTTTGTATAAGTATGGACGGATGAAAATGTTTAGTGCATTTAACTTCCCTTAACTCAGTTTGTTTGAATAAGCTGCAAAGCTCTGATGTTCCTGGTTTGTTTGTAAACTTTCAGTTGGATAAAGTTCACCGTCTGTTGAAGTTTTGGTTTTTGTAATTCTTCAGGTAGATAACCGTTTATATTCATGCTCTTATTGTGAAGTGGTGGAGACTGTTTCCTCTCCTTCCCTAATAACTTTATTTAAAACAAACATGTAGGAACAAAATAAAAAAACAAAATATAAACACAGTATGATAGAACATGGTTAAATTTATCACTGTAGCTTCAGATTATGGTAAATATGATGGTATTAGTAGAAATAATGTTAATGATTAGCAGTTTAGTATTAGCTTCCACTAAATACTGTTGGTACAGGGCTTAAGTTTAGCAGAACTGTTTATAATTAGCACTTTAGCATTAGCTTTTGTCAAATATTATGTTCGTATAGCAATTTAGCATTTCCATAGCTAATGCTAATGATAAGTAGTTTAGTATTAGCTACCACTAAATACCATGTTTTTATAGCGCTTTAGCAGTGGAGGAACTAATGTTTATGATTAGCGGTTTAGCATTGGTGTCCAGTAAATACCATGTTGGTATAGTGCTTAAATGTAGCACAACTGTTTTTGATTAGGGCTTTAGCATTAGCTCCTCCTGCTAAATACTGTATTGGTCTGTTGCTTTAGCATTTAGCAGAACTGTTCATTACTTTTGCTGTAGGATTAGCGCAGCTAACTTTCAGTTAGCTTTGCCCATCGCTGATAACTGATTAGTTTTTGTAATTATTTCCTAATTTTGGCCGCTTCTGTCCTCCATATAGGATTAGGGTTAGGGGTTAAGGTAGGGTTTATGACACAAACAGCTCAGGCTGCAGAACTGACTTGTTGAATATAAGAAGAACAGATTTATTTCAGATCTGAATATTTTATTTACAAGTTCATATTTTTCCATAACATCTCCATAGAAAAACATGACTTTAATTTAAGCTACTTTATGAAGTGAATGTATACAACATGCTGATTTTAGCAGGCTGGGTGTGTGAGTGGTAGTTTTTGGACACAGTGGTGTTTTTGTCCACTCTGATCCCCACACATGCACACATGGGCTAACTGTATTAATAGGAGTCTGTTTTGTGTCAGGCAGATCTTAATAGGATCATTGTGAGAGACATGGGGCTGTCTGTCAGTCTAAGTTCATTAACTGATGATAGATAACCTGCAGAGTGTGTGTGTGTGTGGCGTGTGCATGTGTAGGTGTATGTGTGTGGTTTTCGGACTGTGCCTCCCTGTTTGTGGGTCTCTAGTGTAATTTATAGCCCTCAATTGGACGCCTTATCAGGTGCAGGACACATGGACGCCTCCTTTTCTCCTCCTCCTCCCATCTTTTAACTCCAACTTGGACTTTTCTCTCATTTTCCTCTCATCCATCCCCCAATCCTCACTTTTTATTACCCAGCGATGCTTTTTAATAATTGCTGCTCGTTCTGTCCTGATGTCTTAAAAAGTTGTCAAACTTCTGTTTTGTTTTGTGGAAACGTTTCTGCAGCCGAACTGGAGACGTTTGGGTTGATGTTAGAGAGCCGGTTCTGCTGCAGCTTCAGATGGTTAATAAAACATCTGGACGTAAAAACTCGAGTGTGTGGGGAAACGAGAGCGTCCATGGCGTTTCCATGGTTACTGAACACAATAATAGGAGGGTTTAGATGTGATAGATGAATAATATCAGATATACTGAGACTGGATGGATGGGAATATCTGGACCATCAAAGTTTCCGGTTTTCCAGACTTCAGTTCCAGTTGCAGCTTCCCAGATCAGATGGTTTCTGTATTCAGGAAGAATTTTAATAATTTCCTTTGCTAAACTGTATTTTTAGTTAATGTTTGTCTTGTTTCCATGCAGGTATGGAGGAAAGAACAAATGCAGCTTCATGGGCGAGTGGAAGTCGCTCCTCTAAGGTTTGTTTTGTTGCTTTCCTTCCAGTTTTATTAGCAATCAGAAATACTTTTAACCAGGAGCCTTTGATTTGGTTTTAATAACAAAGCAACTGTTTTCATGTAGAAATGTTTGGGTGGGTTTGTAAAGTTACACTGTCAAAAATTAACAGCAATATTTTGGATTATTTCATAACAGAAAAAAATTTGATCCATTTTTCAGTGTCATATTTTGATCATGTTATTCATTTATAAATGTCACAGTTTGAAACTAAATATGTAAATATGGCTTCAAACTTAACATTTAGTTTGAAGCTAATTATTTAGCTAAACATTTAATTAAATGTTTAACTAACTATATTTAGTTTGGTAACTAGATAATTAGTTAGCTAACAAATAGTTAAATATTGATCTTGCTAACTAAACTAAATGTTTTGTTTTCTAATTAAATGGTTAGCTTGGAGCAAAATATTAAGTTTCAAGCTAATTATTTAGCTGGCTAACTAAGTAGTTAGTTTGGAGCAAGTTCAGAGCTAACAAACTAAATATTCAGTTTGTACCTAAATGCTTAGTTTGAAGCTAGGTGATTAGATGGCTAATGAAATATTTAGCTTCAAACTAAATATTTATCTTGCTAACTAAATATTTTCTTTGTACATAAACATTTAGTTTGGAACCTAACATGTAGCTTGTTAATAAAATTGTTAGCTTGGAGCTAAATACTTAGTTTGAAACTAAATATGTTTTTTTTAGCTACATATTTAGCTTCTTAGCTTAATATTTAATTTGGACCTAAACATTTAATTAGGAAACAAAATATGTAGTTTGCTAAATGGTTAGCTCGGAGCTAAATATTTAGTTAGCTAGTTTGCTAGCTAAATATTGTGAAAATGTTTTTCTGTTATGGAAGGCTAAATAACCGAAATTGTTGACAGTAAAACTTCATAAAAATGCCCCCAGCAGAAAAGGAATGGTTGATNATGTACTTTCTTACTCTTGAGTATTTTTTTGCGTTTTACTTTAGTACAATTTTTGGGTAATTTATCGACCTCTGATTAAAAAAAGTGTTGTTGCTTCAATGTGAGCACATTTTCTATGACTGTGCAGTTATTGGACGGATTAGAGCAGTGACACAGACAGGCAGGTATTTCAGTTTACCTTTCAAACTCAAAGTCCCGGGAAGTTTGACTCACCTTTAGGCCGCAGCGGCGCTCAGAGGAAACTTCTAGAACTGTAAGTCCAGCTAGCTGGCTAGCTTTACTGAATTCAGAATTAGCTTTGTTTTAGCATAAAATAACAACAAATAGCTTAAACATTAAGATGAAGATGTATTGCTATGTATTTATTTATGAATCTAAGATGTAAATTATTCAGCTTTAGAGTTTTAAAACAGTTTGAAGGTTAATGAAATGGCGGAACCTGTTGCTCCGTTAGGCTAGGCTAAGCGGAGCTAGCGTAACCTAGTTTTGTTCTAAACATTTTGCTAAAAAACGGTCAAAGTCGTTCCATAGTTATTTAAATATTTACAAGCTACCAATTTAAAAAACATATTCATGAGCTGTACATATTTATTTAAATATTTGACATTTAAACAGCAGTCAGAGGCATTTAGCCTGAGCTATTCCTGCTAACATTATAGCTTTATGAGTCTGAGAGCCATAAATCCGGTGATTTTACAGAAACTGTGACACGTTTTTGGATGGATAGATGAACAAATTGATAGATTGTTGAACTAGTACAAAGTAGTTATTTTTTGCAGCTTGCTGTAATTATTAATCACAAAGCCTTGTATGTTCTTATTTGTTGGCATAAACTTTTAGAGCTTGAAGTCCCAGATAGCTTCACTAACTTGTTATATTTTTGTTTTTTTGCTGCTAAAAAAAAGCAGACGTGATGAAATGTGAAGACGAAGCTGTGTTGGTTTGTTCTCATTCATGAATCCTACATGTTGATCTTTCAGCTTTAGTTTTTTATTTTTTTATATCATTTTTTTATTTGCTTAATGAAATGTTGTTTGGCTAGCTAGCGCGAATGTTGCAACTTAGCTAGGTTTATGAATGCCATAAAATATCTGGTAAAATTACAGAAAATATGACACATTTTTGGATGGATGTTGGGATAGTTAGTTACAGCTCGCTGTTATTATCCACCACAAAGCTTTATGTTAATATTTGGCACAACAACAAAAAATAAATTGTAGCACTTTAAGTCTCAGCTAGCTTTACTGACTTCATAGTTTCTGTTAGCAGCAAAAACAATCTCAAAACAATTATGTCATATAAAAAAACTGTATTGAGATGTTTTCATTTATGAATTCAACTTCAGAGTTTTAGATCTTTCAGCTTAATGAAATGGCTGAACCTGTTTGAGCTATGCTAAGCTAATGCTGTCTTAAACACTAAGATTTCTTAAAAAGTAAAATATCCCAAAATGTACTTAAATAATTATCAACCACTCATGTTTGTTGAAATATTTGGGCAATAAACAAATTAGAGGCTATTAGCCTGAGCTAGTCCTACTAGCGCTATAGTGCTAAGCTAGGTTTATGAGAAGAAAGTACAGAAAATTTCACTCATTTATGTTGTATTGAGGGACTAGCTTAGTGGTGGATTTATGGAGTGTTTCTTAACCAGTTTTCCTGCCTCAATAATCTGATTTATTTCCATTTTTCAGTCATTAATTTTGCCTGTTGGCGCTTCAGAAAAGTTGAGCTAACTTTCTAGCTTGTGACCAGTTCGCTCCCAGATCTTTGTTTTGGTTTCCTTTTTTCCGTCGGTGTTTTTTGCTTTTGTTCTCCTGGTTGTGATGGTGTGCAGAGATCTAAGCCACAGTTGGCTGGGCTTCACATGGGCCGGCGTGGGGGGCTTGTCAAAGGAATTGCCGCTCCGCTTATTCTTCCTCCATCACAGCGACGAAGAAGAAAAAACACGAAACAAAAAGGATCGGCCTTCTTATTATCAATATTAATCTCTCTTTTTGGAAAGGCATCTGTAGGCTTTTAAAAACAGCGCATTCAAGAAAGCCATGTTTGAACTTGCTAATGTTTTCCCTCTCTCTCTCTGTCTACACAAACTATTCTCCTCTTCATTCAGCGTGCCATTAGCTCTCCAAGCTGTTGTTTGTTTTCCCGCTTTAATGTTCCTCTATGAACAAAACGGCAGAGAAAAAGGGCCTGAAACATGAAGCGTGCTCGGTTTTAGTGTCTGTGTGCCACGCAGCGCGGTGGTTTGCTGAGGATGCCGCCGCAGAAACCTATTAGAGTCCAGATGTTCTAATTATAGATCGGCTCTGCTGCTTAATGACAGGAAACGCCGGCCGAGGTGTTTCAGCACAGAAACATGAATGAAGCCGTCGAGCTCCACCTCAAGGCTGGAAATCGGATTTCCGTTTTTGGTGTCGTCCTGCTGGATACGGAGGGCTGGGGGAGGAAAACATTCTGTTTTCGTTCCTCCAGCTGTTGGAGGCGCGGCTCGGGAATCTGGGCGGGGTTCTGGTCTGTTTGGCTGAAATCAGTTTGTCTCTTGGAGAAAATGTTTGGAGGCGAAGATGCAAGCAACACTAAAAGAAGCAACATTAGCAGAGCAATACAATTCGTACGGAGGAGGATTAGTGCCCGTAATCTATGGGGCGCGGTTTGTGAAATCGTAAAAATAAACAGCAATAATTTGGGTTATTTAGGCTGCCATAACAGAAAAACATGGGGATTAATTTTTCAAAGTCATATTTATATAATGTTATTTATTCAATATTAGTTTACAAACTAAATATTACCTAACTAAAAATGCTTTAAATAGCTAAACTAAATATTGAAACTGGTTAGACATTTAGTTTATACATTAAATATCTATGTTTTTATCTTGCTAGTTAGTTTGAAGCTAAATGCTTTATTTATTTTAGGGCTTAATATTTTGTTTGTAAATAAAATATTTAGCTACAAACTAAAAAAAATAGTTTTAGTGTGAAGCTAGTTAAAGTTTTATTTTTAAATCTATTTTTGATTTAAAAAAATTTTTTTCGCTGTAGAAACAAATTTGCAGTAATTTAAGTGAAAAATAAACAAAATGAATGAAGAGAGAAAAGAGGAAATAAAACTAAAGGAGGTGGACTTCCTGTACTGGATGATGACATCACTTCCTGCTTGTTCAGCCACTCGCACTGAGGGATTGTGGGTTTTAAGCAGCTTTAATAGAGATGTAATCTGATTCTTAATTCTTACTGTCTTATTTCAGTGTGTGTGTGTGCGCGCGTGCGTGCGTGTGCGCGTGCGTGTGCCCGTGTGTGTGTCTGTCCTGGATTAAACATGATTGTAGTTCAGTAAAGGTACAAGAAGCTTTTCCTCCTGCGCCTTGAATAAGACGGCTGAATTAAATGTTTGTTTCTCCGTCTGGTTTTAACGTCCGTCAGCTTCTCTTCTCTGTTTCTTCTTTATTTATTTTCCTGCTCTAAAATATTAAAGTTCCAGCTTTCAGTACCTCCTGCTCAACATTCGGGACATGTTTTATTTTTGGTCTCACTTCAGTGTTTCAGAACATCAAACCAGTTCAAATATTTACCAAAAACGACACAAATAAAAACATAACACTGTTCATAAATGGCAATGTTTATTATTAAAAAAAAATATATTGATTAAGAAAAATAATCCAAATCTATGTCAAAAACCAAAGTCATATATGTTTTACTTACATTGGCAGTTTTATTGTAAATATTTAATTAGGATGATAAATATTTAGGGAATAAAGTAAATATTTAGTTGATTCTCTATTGGCTATTAATCTATTACTAAGCTAAATATACTAATTATTTAGTTAACACTCTGCTTAGTGACTAAGCTAACTATTTAGCTCAAAATTAAATATTAAATTCAGCTAAGCTAAATATTTAGCTTGAACTATATAAAGTAAATATTTACTTTGAGGCTAAATAGTTAGCTTATTTGGTCTGTGCACAAGAAATGGCTTGCTTATTATGCTTACTGAATAGATTAAAGCTAAATATTTAATTTGTAAACTAAATTATAATTTAGAAAGCTAAATATTTAGCTTGAGTTTGCTAGCTACTCTTATGACTAAGGAAGGCTAAATGACCCAAATTACTGCTGTGAAGTTTTAACTTTACAAACTTGTTTTAATTGACTGAAGTGACAAATATGCAAATAGGAAATAGGAAAATAGGAAGCAAACTCTTTCAGTCAGAAGAAACATTAAAAATACTTCAACCCTAAACCTGTAAACTTCTGGATGTCGTCGTTTTGCTCCAGTTTCCTTTCTCTCTTTTTGAAGACTGATGCGTTTTGTTTCTTTGGTTTGTGTCGATGTGACGATCTGGGAGGTTTCAGGATTAAATTAAACAAACTGACATGTGTCAGTTTAATTGTTCTACGGAGCTCCAAACCTGTGCAGCGCTGCTGGTCCACATCGCTGGCCTCATTTCTGTCAGTCAGAAACCTTTTATTAAACACGTCACCATGTTTACATCACGCGTTCCCCGGCTGCGGCTTTCCAACCCACTGACACCGTTTGGACCCGGCAGGTTGGAGAGTTTGATTCTCTGGGTTAGTGGGTCAAACTGACGCGTCGTGGAAACACGAGTCCAGAAAAATATGTCAAATAATAAAACAGAAATCAGTAAAACAGGTTTGGATCATTAATGACCTACAAGAATTCAGGTCCATCTGAGGTTTTAATGTCTAAAACTGCTTTTACAAGCAGCTTTTAATCAGTTTGAATTTCCACTGTCTTTTTTTACACGGTTTAGTGTGATCATCACTTTTTTCAGGCTGCTACTAAAAGTTTGTATAAGTATGGACGGATGAAAATGTTTAGTGCATTTAACTTCCCTTAACTCAGTTTGTTTGAATAAGCTGCAAAGCTCTGATGTTCCTGGTTTGTTTGTAAACTTTCAGTTGGATAAAGTTCACCGTCTGTTGAAGTTTTGGTTTTTGTAATTCTTCAGGTAGATAACCGTTTATATTCATGCTCTTATTGTGAAGTGGTGGAGACTGTTTCCTCTCCTTCCCTAATAACTTTATTTAAAACAAACATGTAGGAACAAAATAAAAAAACAAAATATAAACACAGTATGATAGAACATGGTTAAATTTATCACTGTAGCTTCAGATTATGGTAAATATGATGGTATTAGTAGAAATAATGTTAATGATTAGCAGTTTAGTATTAGCTTCCACTAAATACTGTTGGTACAGGGCTTAAGTTTAGCAGAACTGTTTATGATTAGCACTTTAGCATTAGCTTTTGTCAAATATTATGTTCGTATAGCAATTTAGCATTTCCATAGCTAATGCTAATGATAAGTAGTTTAGTATTAGCTACCACTAAATACCATGTTTTTATAGCGCTTTAGCAGTGGAGGAACTAATGTTTATGATTAGCGGTTTAGCATTGGTGTCCAGTAAATACCATGTTGGTATAGTGCTTAAATGTAGCACAACTGTTTTTGATTAGGGCTTTAGCATTAGCTCCTCCTGCTAAATACTGTATTGGTCTGTTGCTTTAGCATTTAGCAGAACTGTTCATTACTTTTGCTGTAGGATTAGCGCAGCTAACTTTCAGTTAGCTTTGCCCATCGCTGATAACTGATTAGTTTTTGTAATTATTTCCTAATTTTGGCCGCTTCTGTCCTCCATATAGGATTAGGGTTAGGGGTTAAGGTAGGGTTTATGACACAAACAGCTCAGGCTGCAGAACTGACTTGTTGAATATAAGAAGAACAGATTTATTTCAGATCTGAATATTTTATTTACAAGTTCATATTTTTCCATAACATCTCCATAGAAAAACATGACTTTAATTTAAGCTACTTTATGAAGTGAATGTATACAACATGCTGATTTTAGCAGGCTGGGTGTGTGAGTGGTAGTTTTTGGACACAGTGGTGTTTTTGTCCACTCTGATCCCCACACATGCACACATGGGCTAACTGTATTAATAGGAGTCTGTTTTGTGTCAGGCAGATCTTAATAGGATCATTGTGAGAGACATGGGGCTGTCTGTCAGTCTAAGTTCATTAACTGATGATAGATAACCTGCAGAGTGTGTGTGTGTGTGGCGTGTGCATGTGTAGGTGTATGTGTGTGGTTTTCGGACTGTGCCTCCCTGTTTGTGGGTCTCTAGTGTAATTTATAGCCCTCAATTGGACGCCTTATCAGGTGCAGGACACATGGACGCCTCCTTTTCTCCTCCTCCTCCCATCTTTTAACTCCAACTTGGACTTTTCTCTCATTTTCCTCTCATCCATCCCCCAATCCTCACTTTTTATTACCCAGCGATGCTTTTTAATAATTGCTGCTCGTTCTGTCCTGATGTCTTAAAAAGTTGTCAAACTTCTGTTTTGTTTTGTGGAAACGTTTCTGCAGCCGAACTGGAGACGTTTGGGTTGATGTTAGAGAGCCGGTTCTGCTGCAGCTTCAGATGGTTAATAAAACATCTGGACGTAAAAACTCGAGTGTGTGGGGAAACGAGAGCGTCCATGGCGTTTCCATGGTTACTGAACACAATAATAGGAGGGTTTAGATGTGATAGATGAATAATATCAGATATACTGAGACTGGATGGATGGGAATATCTGGACCATCAAAGTTTCCGGTTTTCCAGACTTCAGTTCCAGTTGCAGCTTCCCAGATCAGATGGTTTCTGTATTCAGGAAGAATTTTAATAATTTCCTTTGCTAAACTGTATTTTTAGTTAATGTTTGTCTTGTTTCCATGCAGGTATGGAGGAAAGAACAAATGCAGCTTCATGGGCGAGTGGAAGTCGCTCCTCTAAGGTTTGTTTTGTTGCTTTCCTTCCAGTTTTATTAGCAATCAGAAATACTTTTAACCAGGAGCCTTTGATTTGGTTTTAATAACAAAGCAACTGTTTTCATGTAGAAATGTTTGGGTGGGTTTGTAAAGTTACACTGTCAAAAATTAACAGCAATATTTTGGATTATTTCATAACAGAAAAAAATTTGATCCATTTTTCAGTGTCATATTTTGATCATGTTATTCATTTATAAATGTCACAGTTTGAAACTAAATATGTAAATATGGCTTCAAACTTAACATTTAGTTTGAAGCTAATTATTTAGCTAAACATTTAATTAAATGTTTAACTAACTATATTTAGTTTGGTAACTAGATAATTAGTTAGCTAACAAATAGTTAAATATTGATCTTGCTAACTAAACTAAATGTTTTGTTTTCTAATTAAATGGTTAGCTTGGAGCAAAATATTAAGTTTCAAGCTAATTATTTAGCTGGCTAACTAAGTAGTTAGTTTGGAGCAAGTTCAGAGCTAACAAACTAAATATTCAGTTTGTACCTAAATGCTTAGTTTGAAGCTAGGTGATTAGATGGCTAATGAAATATTTAGCTTCAAACTAAATATTTATCTTGCTAACTAAATATTTTCTTTGTACATAAACATTTAGTTTGGAACCTAACATGTAGCTTGTTAATAAAATTGTTAGCTTGGAGCTAAATACTTAGTTTGAAACTAAATATGTTTTTTTTAGCTACATATTTAGCTTCTTAGCTTAATATTTAATTTGGACCTAAACATTTAATTAGGAAACAAAATATGTAGTTTGCTAAATGGTTAGCTCGGAGCTAAATATTTAGTTAGCTAGTTTGCTAGCTAAATATTGTGAAAATGTTTTTCTGTTATGGAAGGCTAAATAACCGAAATTGTTGACAGTAAAACTTCATAAAAATGCCCCCAGCAGAAAAGGAATGGTTGATNGTTTAGCTAACTTCCTGTTCTTTCTGCAGAGTTACGCCGACGGATCGCAGTTCATGGCGTCACATGACAGCCTCTCGCCTCCGTACTCAAACTCCAGGCTAACAGGTCGGCTAACTTCCTGCGTCTCTTGGTTTGTCGTCCGTCAGCCGCGGATCGGCTGCTTTGTTTTGGCTGTTTGTGTCTGCGAGTGGAGAAACGCCAGCCGGCGTCTGCTCGTTTACCCATGATGCTCTCTGCCTCTGGCGCCAGTTGTGAGCAAATGGCCACTGACACAGATAATCTGCCTCACACACACAGCAGAGCCTAATTTACCTTTGACTGGATGCATCAAATATGGAAGACGCTCTCTGACTCTACCTGCCGCCTTTCTGCTTTTCGCTGCTTTGATCTGAAACGTTTCATCTGTTTCATTCATACCGAACAAACAAACATTTTTATTTAAAAACAAAGAAAAATCTGCTGTTTGTTTGATACATTACATAATATATATAGTCGTTACACAGAGTCACATGTTTTGGCACTTATTTGGATTAAATGCTGCTGTATCTAAGTTTTTTTAAAGAAAAGTTTAGTGGAAGGAAAACATATGTTGGAGAGGTGAAAAATTTGTATTTCAGTTAATTTTTTCAAAATTTGATTAATTATTGAATCAATGAATATTTTATCTATGTTATCTATAAATTACTAATTTATGTACTTTTACTTAGGTAAATTAATTTAAGTAATTTTAGTCAGTAATTGAAATCCACATATAGATTCATTAGAGTCACATTTTGAGTGTTTGTTTCTGTTAAATGCTGTTGCAGCTATATATTTTGATGGAAAGTTTAGTGGAAGGAAAAAGTGTGTTGGGGAAAAAATTCACGTGCTTATTTGGAATTTGATTAATTATTGAATTGATGAATATTGTTGATATTAATTATGTTATCTGTAAATAATTACTTTCAATTCAGAAAGTGAAACCAAATATAGACCCACGAAGGAGTCGCATTTTGAGGATGTATTTCTGTTGCGTTCTGCTGTATCTAAGCACTTTAATGGAAAGTTTAGTGGAAGAACAGTTTGGTTGAGGTGACTCAGGGCGCCACGTCATCTCCTGTTGCTCCACTTTGTGTTTTATTCTTATTCTCCAGTGAGATGTGAAGCCTGCAAACGCTGCCAAAAGTACCAATACCTGCTTTCACCATCAAGCTAAAGTAGTTATTAGAAACAACCTGGTCTCAGGGTAATTAATAGATGTTTCTGGATGTAATTGCTGTTGTGGCTATAAATTGATGAATATTTAAATGTTTGTAAGTAAATTATCTAAACAAAGGGAACATTAGATGATTTTTTTTTGTATATTTTGTGAAATTTAATCCTAATCCAGTAAAAGCTGCTGGAGGAGCAGCAGGAGTGAAACATTGTGAGCTGGATGTGGTGTGACAGCATTGTGATTACGGTTTGTGACTCAGAAAGGGAAATATCAGATTCTTCATCTGCAGCCGAGGAGCCGCAAATTTACTTTTATGATGCTAGCGCTAAGAGACGGAGACAGCCGGTGAAATGCGGCACACAAATATTTTCACCTCTGGATGTTGGGGTTCACACAACCAGGTCACTAAATGATGATAAAACCACTTCCTGTTGCTATGGAACTAATATATATGTGGAAAATGTTAGCGCTCATTGCTAGCCCGCTTAACGCAGCGCTTCCCAATGGAAAGGTTCAAACCAGTCTTCATTAAGATTAAAACAAAAAGATAAAACGATACAGAAATGCCAACCCAAAGTGACCAGCAGCTTTATAGGCATCATCCTGTAGCATCATGCTAGCAGTGTAGCATGAGTATCATCCACTCTGCCCTCTAGCGCTCTCTGGTTGCTATGGTAACCTCCTGGTTTTGTCTGGTAAATGCTCTTCTGTCTCCTTCCCTGTTGTAAAGTAAAAACTTGTTTTTACTCATTTTGCTAGCTTGTTGGGTTTATTTTTAGCGCCTGACGTGACCGAGACGAGCGACTTGAAAATCACAGGTGGAGAGAAGCGGGTCAACATAAACACTGTTCAGATAATAAGAAAAAAAGAAATACTGTAAGTTATTTATTGTTTTGGTCCTAAATAACCTGGATTTGGAGCCCTGGCTTAACAGACATGTTGTTTGTAGCATGCTAATTGTAAAGAACCACTGCAAACTAGCTAAAAATCATATAAATACTAAGAAAGCTAAACAAATTGTCCCAAAGGGGTCACTTTCTGTTTGTGTTTTTGATTTTTAATTTCACACGTTTCTGACCTCATTTGCAGTTTATCGTTTGGTGAACTTTATTATAAAATGAATGATTTGTTCCACAGCTCTGAAAGCTCTCTGGTAAAACTAAACCGAGGGATTTTGCAGTTTTACCGTCTATTGTGAACATCACTCTGGAGTTATTTCCGTGCTTGAACTATTGCCTTTGATAATCCCTTTCATTTAGTTGTAAATGACAGTTGTCTGTTTGGATTATACGCAGAGTGAACCCTAAAAGGAAGCCGCAGTTCAGAGTTAAATAAACCCAACCTGAACATGTTAAGTGTGAAGCTGTCTTTCTGCCCCCTCCCTCCTTTGTAACCTTGTGTGTCGTCTTTAAACCGACCCCCCGTGCAGATTAGAGTGATGTTATGCTCTAGATAATCAGCGGAGGGATTAGTGTCATCTGAGCGACCCCACTAGATTAATCTGCAGCTACACACACACACACACACACACACACACACACACACACACACACACACACAGACGTTGGGTGATCTAACAATGAGAGGATGTGTGTGAGTGAGGTGATGTTTCTGTTCAGGCACGCAGGTCATTGAGTCAGCGCTGACTTCTCTGTGGGTTAGATCTGTGGCTTTTCAGTGTCATGGCTGACATTTCTTATATTTTAGGGTGTTAGCATCATGACCATGACCCCATATAAACACTAACTGTCACCAAACAAAACAGAAATTCAGTGGTTTCAGTTCACAAAATAATGGTTAAATATATCAAATGTTTGCTCAACTTGTCTTGTTTTTCTGTATTTTATACTTTAATAAGCTATTAGCTTGATTCTGATCAGCTGTTGGCATGATTCTGAATCGTTTATAGCTTAGCTCTCAGTAGCTGTTAAATTATTCTGAGTAGCTGTTAGCGTGTGTTTAACTGTTGGCTGTCTTTAACAACCAACAATTAGCTGTTGGTATAACTCTCAGTAATTGTTAGCCCATTTCTAAGTGGATGTTAGCTTAGTTTTCAATAGTTTTTAGCTAGTTATAGCTGCTGTTTAATGTCGTGGTAGCTGTTAGCTTAGCTCTCAGATACTGCTAGTTTGAGCCAGATATTGGTGTGATTAGCTGTTGTTTATAGTCTTGTTAGCTGCTAGCTTGACTGTGCAGATTTTAGGTGGACTTTGAGTCATCCTAAAGCTTGTTAGTTTTTCTGTTAGCTTTAGTCTGAAAAGTTGCTAGTTTGACCTGCCTTCTAGTTTCAGAAGAAATCTGATTTAATTTAAAGCATTTTCTAGTCCAACAATCAGAACATTACACAGTTTGTCATCAGTTTTTGTTGAGAAAAAATTGGTCAATAAAATTGTATGTTGAGTGTTGATATCAATGATGTTCCGTACGTCCAGCTTTGTTTCTTTGGCTGGCTAGAGGCTGATTGGAGCCTACGTTCTCATTTGTCCTGACCGTTATTTCATATTTTAAAGTAGAAAGCGAAGCCTGGAAACAAAAGGAGAAGCTGCGTATGAACCTGACGATGTGGCGCCCCTCCTGCTGTTGGTGCCGAAACGCCGTCTGTCTGACCTCTGTGCGACCTTATTAATGAGTGTTGAGCCATGAGGCTGGACCCCCTCTGAGGAGGTCACATCTGGACACTTTATTTAGAACTACATATATCTGTCTCTCTTTTCGTCGCTCTCACTGAAACGTGTCTGTTTTTATCTTCCATCTTGTTTTCTTCATTTCCAACCTGAGCCATCACTTTCCTCCATTTCTTGTGTTTTTGGGTCGTTAACGTTGAGTGTTTCTGTCCTCTCCTTATCTCCGTATCCTCCTCTCGGTGTCCTTCTCCACCCCAGGAGCTCATCACCGCGGCTGGGTGTCGTGCCTCGGTTTTCCCCTTTGGCACCACGCTGTCCCAATGTGCTGCTTTCAGCTACTTCTGCTCTGAACGTTTAAACAAAGACGAGAAATAACCTGAACCAAAATCTTGAACGCAAAGCTTGTTGATATTCCACTAATGTCAAAAGAACACAATTCTGCAATCGCAATGTTTCTATTACACAAGGAATGCAATTGAAACAAGTTTGTTTACACAATAAGCATCATCTTCCTATCACTTCCTGTTTGTCTTCTTTGTTGTTTCCGCCAGTAGTAAGATCCCGTTAAAGTGTTTACATAGTTTTGCAAAATAAACTAATTTTGACTTATTAAAAAACTAGCTTTATTGAGATTGCCGTGTTTTCATGAAGCAAATTTGTTTTCATAATTCCAATATGAACAATTTTATTGCAGTTTTTCTGCATTGAAATAAACAAAATTTTATATGGCTGAAAAATCACCTCATCCTTGCGCAAAAACATGAGTTTTCTTAAAATTGACATGTTTCCATTGAGCAAATACATTTTTGTAATTCCACTTTTTGCAATTTTGTTGCTGTTTGACCGTATTGAAATTCACTCATTTTAAACAACCTCATCCTTGAGCAGAAACATTTTATGGAAAAACATTTTTTAAATTTGACTGTTTCTATTCAACTTCACTCATTAAACTCAGTGGGTAGGATTAGATGAGACCATGTCATCTAATCTGATTGGCTGCTTCAAACAGGAAGTCAAGTTAACTTCTTTCAACTTTGTTAAAACTCTGTGCAGAAATATCTTTATTAATAGTAATTAATAAATTATTTCTGTTTATTTCCAGTTTTAATAAGTTAATGACGCATTGAAATAAGTATAGCATGTTATTTTTTTTACATTGATTTGGCACTCTTTGCTCTCCGTAATAGCTATGTTTAAACCAGAAGCCATTTTCACATAAACATCAACACATGTTTACCTTATTGGAAGGAAAGTTAAACCATTTTCTGACAATAAAATGGGCTATTATTATTTACAAAAAATATAAACATATGGGACTACAGCAATACCAAAATTGTATTCCAATAAAAAAAAACAGAGTTCTTACTAAATGTGACCTTCTTTTAAAGATACATTGTAAACTGAGTTTAAAGAAGACAGATTTTCTCCTTCCTGGATGTTTTTCCGGTTTTTCTCGGCTGATTGACGGCTCCTCCGTCTCATTCTCTGTGTTTTCAGTGGATGTCATAAATTGATTAGCGCTGCGCTGACTTGCCTGCATTAACAGGGCGCGCTTTGTGAGCCGCTGTGGAGTATTTAGCGTATTATTGTTTTGAAGGGGCCGTGCATCACGTGTAAATGATCTGCTGTAATTAGATCTGACACGGTAATAATGGCTCTCGTCAAGACGAGAGGCGGAAACGCCAAACAGAGACGACTTTAACGGTTTCACGTTCTGCTCCCAGAAAGTTTTACTCTGGCGAGTTTACTGGACGTAGCGCAGCAGCTAACCCCTGCTTTCAATAACTCAACAAATGTTTTTGTGAAGAGAAAAGCAGAAAAAACAGGAATTGGAGACAAAAGTTTGAATTCATTGATAAATTTCTCTTTATTTTAAAAATTAACCTTTTTATTGTGCAGGATTTTAGGAAAATCTGTAATTCTGATGCTGCTGCTGAAAATTAGTGAAGGCGGAATAGAAATATGGTTTATATTGACATGTGAATGGGTGTGTTTTTGCCCAGTGTTGGTTATCTGACCCATTTAAAGTGCATTTAAGCTAATATGTTACTGTTAGCTTAATCTCACAGCAGCTGTTTATATTTTTACTAGTTTTCTTCATTTTATCTCTTATTTTCCTGTAAAGATTGGTTAGGATTATTCTAATATTATGACTTTATTCTGGAAATATTACGACTTTATTACAGGGATATTACGATTTTTTCCTCATTATAATGATTCTGGTTTTATAACTTTCTGGTAATATTGTCGCTTTATTCTGGAAACGTTACGACTTTAACCTTGTTCTGATTTTATCACGACTTTATTCTCATATCAGGTTAATATACATCCATCTTTCCCTCCGTTCTCTACCTCCATCCCTCCTTCCATCCCTTCATTCTCTCCCTCCTTCCATCCCTTCATTCTCTCC